>NC_054712.1:720636-848052 GCF_016097555.1 Gigantopelta aegis | reverse complement strand
AGAGTAAAACTGTGTATGTGGCCCTACTACTCACCATTTGGGGTTGTACACAAGACATGCTTGGAGAGTAAAACTGTGTATGTGGCCCTACTACTCACCATTTGGGGTTGTACACAAGACATGCTTGGAGAGTAAAACTGTGTATGTGGCCCTACTACTCACCATTTGGGGTTGTACACAAGACATGCTTGGAGAGTAAAACTGTGTATGTGGCCCTACTACTCACCATTTGGGGTTGTACACAAGACATGCTTGGAGAGTAAAACTGTGTATGTGGCCCTACTACTCACCATTTGGGGTTGTACACAAGACATGCTTGGAGAGTAAAACTGTGTATGTGGCCCTACTACTCACCATTTGGGGTTGTACACAAGACATGCTTGGAGAGTAAAACTGTGTATGTGGCCCTACTACTCACCATTTGGGGTTGTACACAAGACATGCTTGGAGAGTAAAACTGTGTTGTGGCCCTACTACTCACCATTTGGGGTTGTACACAAGACATGCTTGGAGAGTAAAACTGTGTATGTGGCCCTACTACTCACCATTTGGGGTTGTACACAAGACATGCTTGGAGAGTAAAACTGTGTATGTGGCCCTACTACTCACCATTTGGGGTTGTACACAAGACATGCTTGGAGAGTAAAACTGTGTATGTGGCCCTACTACTCACCATTTGGGGTTGTACACAAGACATGCTTGGAGAGTAAAACTGTGTATGTGGCCCTACTACTCACCATTTGGGGTTGTACACAAGACATGCTTGGAGAGTAAAACTGTGTATGTGGCCCTACTACTCACCATTTGGGGTTGTACACAAGACATGCTTGGAGAGTAAAACTGTGTATGTGGCCCTACTACTCACCATTTGGGGTTGTACACAAGACATGCTTGGAGAGTAAAACTGTGTATGTGGCCCTACTACTCACCATTTGGGGTTGTACACAAGACATGCTTGGAGAGTAAAACCATTTGGGGTTGTACACAAGACATGCTTGGAGAGTAAAACTGTGTATGTGGCCCTACTACTCACCATTTGGGGTTGTACACAAGACATGCTTGGAGAGTAAAACTGTGTATGTGGCCCTACTACTCACCATTTGGGGTTGTACACAAGACATGCTTGGAGAGTAAAAACTGTGTATGTGGCCCTACTACTCACCATTTGGGGTTGTACACAAGACATGCTTGGAGAGTAAAACTGTGTATGTGGCCCTACTACTCACCATTTGGGGTTGTACACAAGACATGCTTGGAGAGTAAAACTGTGTATGTGGCCCTACTACTCACCATTTGGGGTTGTACACAAGACATGCTTGGAGAGTAAAACTGTGTATGTGGCCCTACTACTCACCATTTGGGGTTGTACACAAGACATGCTTGGAGAGTAAAACTGTGTATGTGGCCCTACTACTCACCATTTGGGGTTGTACACAAGACATGCTTGGAGAGTAAAACTGTGTATGTGGCCCTACTACTCACCATTTGGGGTTGTACACATTTGGGGTTGTACACGAGACATGCTTGCTTGGAGAGTACACAAGACATGCTTGGAGAGTAAAACTGTGTATGTGGCCCTACTACTCACCATTTGGGGTTGTACACAAGACATGCTTGGAGAGTAAAACTGTGTATGTGGCCCTACTACTCACCATTTGGGGTTGTACACAAGACATGCTTGGAGAGTAAAACTGTGTATGTGGCCCTACTACTCACCATTTGGGGTTGTACACAAGACATGCTTGGAGAGTAAAACTGTGTATGTGGCCCTACTACTCACCATTTGGGGTTGTACACAAGACATGCTTGGAGAGTAAAACTGTGTATGTGGCCCTACTACTCACCATTTGGGGTTGTACACAAGACATGCTTGGAGAGTAAAACTGTGTATGTGGCCCTACTACTCACCATTTGGGGTTGTACACAAGACATGCTTGGAGAGTAAAACTGTGTATGTGGCCCTACTACTCACCATTTGGGGTTGTACACAAGACATGCTTGGAGAGTAAAACTGTGTATGTGGCCCTACTACTCACCATTTGGGGTTGTACACAAGACATGCTTGGAGAGTAAAACTGTGTATGTGGCCCTACTACTCACCATTTGGGGTTGTACACAAGACATGCTTGGAGAGTAAAACTGTGTATGTGGCCCTACTACTCACCATTTGGGGTTGTACACAAGACATGCTTGGAGAGTAAAACTGTGTATGTGGCCCTACTACTCACCATTTGGGGTTGTACACAAGACATGCTTGGAGAGTAAAACTGTGTATGTGGCCCTACTACTCACCATTTGGGGTTGTACACAAGACATGCTTGGAGAGTAAAACTGTGTATGTGGCCCTACTACTCACCATTTGGGGTTGTACACAAGACATGCTTGGAGAGTAAAACTGTGTATGTGGCCCTACTACTCACCATTTGGGGTTGTACACAAGACATGCTTGGAGAGTAAAACTGTGTATGTGGCCCTACTACTCACCATTTGGGGTTGTACACAAGACATGCTTGGAGAGTAAAACTGTGTATGTGGCCCTACTACTCACCATTTGGGGTTGTACACAAGACATGCTTGGAGAGTAAAACTGTGTATGTGGCCCTACTACTCACCATTTGGGGTTGTACACAAGACATGCTTGGAGAGTAAAACTGTGTATGTGGCCCTACTACTCACCATTTGGGGTTGTACACAAGACATGCTTGGAGAGTAAAACTGTGTATGTGGCCCTACTACTCACCATTTGGGGTTGTACACAAGTACACAAGACATGCTTGGAGAGTAAAACTGTGTATGTGGCCCTACTACTCACCATTTGGGGTTGTACACAAGACATGCTTGGAGAGTAAAACTGTGTATGTGGCCCTACTACTCACCATTTGGGGTTGTACACAAGACATGCTTGGAGAGTAAAACTGTGTATGTGGCCCTACTACTCACCATTTGGGGTTGTACACAAGACATGCTTGGAGAGTAAAACTGTGTATGTGGCCCTACTACTCACCATTTGGGGTTGTACACAAGACATGCTTGGAGAGTAAAACTGTGTATGTGGCCCTACTACTCACCATTTGGGGTTGTACACAAGACATGCTTGGAGAGTAAAACTGTGTATGTGGCCCTACTACTCACCATTTGGGGTTGTACACAAGACATGCTTGGAGAGTAAAACTGTGTATGTGGCCCTACTACTCACCATTTGGGGTTGTACACAAGACATGCTTGGAGAGTAAAACTGTGTATGTGGCCCTACTACTCACCATTTGGGGTTGTACACAAGACATGCTTGGAGAGTAAAACACAAGACATGTGTATGTGGCCCTACTACTCACCATTTGGGGTTGTACACAAGACATGCTTGGAGAGTAAAACTGTGTATGTGGCCCTACTACTCACCATTTGGGGTTGTACACAAGACATGCTTGGAGAGTAAAACTGTGTATGTGGCCCTACTACTCACCATTTGGGGTTGTACACAAGACATGCTTGGAGAGTAAAACTGTGTATGTGGCCCTACTACTCACCATTTGGGGTTGTACACAAGACATGCTTGGAGAGTAAAACTGTGTATGTGGCCCTACTACTCACCATTTGGGGTTGTACACAAGACATGCTTGGAGAGTAAAACTGTGTATGTGGCCCTACTACTCACCATTTGGGGTTGTACACAAGACATGCTTGGAGAGTAAAACTGTGTATGTGGCCCTACTACTCACCATTTGGGGTTGTACACAAGACATGCTTGGAGAGTAAAACTGTGTATGTGGCCCTACTACTCACCATTTGGGGTTGTACACAAGACATGCTTGGAGAGTAAAACTGTGTATGTGGCCCTACTACTCACCATTTGGGGTTGTACACAAGACATGCTTGGAGAGTAAAACTGTGTATGTGGCCCTACTACTCACCATTTGGGGTTGTACACAAGACATGCTTGGAGAGTAAAACTGTGTATGTGGCCCTACTACTCACCATTTGGGGTTGTACACAAGACATGCTTGGAGAGTAAAACTGTGTATGTGGCCCTACTACTCACCATTTGGGGTTGTACACAAGACATGCTTGGAGAGTAAAACTGTGTATGTGGCCCTACTACTCACCATTTGGGGTTGTACACAAGACATGCTTGGAGAGTAAAACTGTGTATGTGGCCCTACTACTCACCATTTGGGGTTGTACACAAGACATGCTTGGAGAGTAAAACTGTGTATGTGGCCCTACTACTCACCATTTGGGGTTGTACACAAGACATGCTTGGAGAGTAAAACTGTGTATGTGGCCCTACTACTCACCATTTGGGGTTGTACACAAGACATGCTTGGAGAGTAAAACTGTGTATGTGGCCCTACTACTCACCATTTGGGGTTGTACACAAGACATGCTTGGAGAGTAAAACTGTGTATGTGGCCCTACTACTCACCATTTGGGGTTGTACACAAGACATGCTTGGAGAGTAAAACTGTGTATGTGGCCCTACTACTCACCATTTGGGGTTGTACACAAGACATGCTTGGAGAGTAAAACTGTGTATGTGGCCCTACTACTCACCATTTGGGGTTGTACACAAGACATGCTTGGAGAGTAAAACTGTGTATGTGGCCCTACTACTCACCATTTGGGGTTGTACACAAGACATGCTTGGAGAGTAAAACTGTGTATGTGGCCCTACTACTCACCATTTGGGGTTGTACACAAGACATGCTTGGAGAGTAAAACTGTGTATGTGGCCCTACTACTCACCATTTGGGGTTGTACACAAGACATGCTTGGAGAGTAAAACTGTGTATGTGGCCCTACTACTACTACTCACCATTTGGGGTTGTACACAAGACATGCTTGGAGAGTAAAACTGTGTATGTGGCCCTACTACTCACCATTTGGGGTTGTACACAAGACATGCTTGGAGAGTAAAACTGTGTATGTGGCCCTACTACTCACCATTTGGGGTTGTACACAAGACATGCTTGGAGAGTAAAACTGTGTATGTGGCCCTACTACTCACCATTTGGGGTTGTACACAAGACATGCTTGGAGAGTAAAACTGTGTATGTGGCCCTACTACTCACCATTTGGGGTTGTACACAAGACATGCTTGGAGAGTAAAACTGTGTATGTGGCCCTACTACTCACCATTTGGGGTTGTACACAAGACATGCTTGGAGAGTAAAACTGTGTATGTGGCCCTACTACTCACCATTTGGGGTTGTACACAAGACATGCTTGGAGAGTAAAACTGTGTATGTGGCCCTACTACTCACCATTTGGGGTTGTACACAAGACATGCTTGGAGAGTAAAACTGTGTATGTGGCCCTACTACTCACCATTTGGGGTTGTACACAAGACATGCTTGGAGAGTAAAACTGTGTATGTGGCCCTACTACTCACCATTTGGGGTTGTACACAAGACATGCTTGGAGAGTAAAACTGTGTATGTGGCCCTACTACTCACCATTTGGGGTTGTACACAAGACATGCTTGGAGAGTAAAACTGTGTATGTGGCCCTACTACTCACCATTTGGGGTTGTACACAAGACATGCTTGGAGAGTAAAACTGTGTATGTGGCCCTACTACTCACCATTTGGGGTTGTACACAAGACATGCTTGGAGAGTAAAACTGTGTATGTGGCCCTACTACTCACCATTTGGGGTTGTACACAAGACATGCTTGGAGAGTAAAACTGTGTATGTGGCCCTACTACTCACCATTTGGGGTTGTACACAAGACATGCTTGGAGAGTAAAACTGTGTATGTGGCCCTACTACTCACCATTTGGGGTTGTACACAAGACATGCTTGGAGAGTAAAACTGTGTATGTGGCCCTACTACTCACCATTTGGGTATGTGGCCCTACTACTCACCATTTGGGGTTGTACACAAGACATGCTTGGAGAGTAAAACTGTGTATGTGGCCCTACTACTCACCATTTGGGGTTGTACACAAGACATGCTTGGAGAGTAAAACTGTGTGTATGTGGCCCTACTACTCACCATTTGGGGTTGTACACAAGACATGCTTGGAGAGTAAAACTGTGTATGTGGCCCTACTACTCACCATTTGGGGTTGTACACAAGACATGCTTGGAGAGTAAAACTGTGTATGTGGCCCTACTACTCACCATTTGGGGTTGTACACAAGACATGCTTGGAGAGTAAAACTGTGTATGTGGCCCTACTACTCACCATTTGGGGTTGTACACAAGACATGCTTGGAGAGTAAAACTGTGTATGTGGCCCTACTACTCACCATTTGGGGTTGTACACAAGACATGCTTGGAGAGTAAAACTGTGTATGTGGCCCTACTACTCACCATTTGGGGTTGTACACAAGACATGCTTGGAGAGTAAAACTGTGTATGTGGCCCTACTACTCACCATTTGGGGTTGTACACAAGACATGCTTGGAGAGTAAAACTGTGTATGTGGCCCTACTACTCACCATTTGGGGTTGTACACAAGACATGCTTGGAGAGTAAAACTGTGTATGTGGCCCTACTACTCACCATTTGGGGTTGTACACAAGACATGCTTGGAGAGTAAAACTGTGTATGTGGCCCTACTACTCACCATTTGGGGTTGTACACAAGACATGCTTGGAGAGTAAAACTGTGTATGTGGCCCTACTACTCACCATTTGGGGTTGTACACAAGACATGCTTGGAGAGTAAAACTGTGTATGTGGCCCTACTACTCACCATTTGGGGTTGTACACAAGACATGCTTGGAGAGTAAAACTGTGTATGTGGCCCTACTACTCACCATTTGGGGTTGTACACAAGACATGCTTGGAGAGTAAAACTGTGTATGTGGCCCTACTACTCACCATTTGGGGTTGTACACAAGACATGCTTGGAGAGTAAAACTGTGTATGTGGCCCTACTACTCACCATTTGGGGTTGTACACAAGACATGCTTGGAGAGTAAAAAACTGTGTATGTGGCCCTACTACTCACCATTTGGGGTTGCCCACACTCACCATTTGGACATGCTTGGAGAGTAAAACTGTGTATGTGGCCCTACTACTCACCATTTGGGGTTGTACACAAGACATGCTTGGAGAGTAAAACTGTGTATGTGGCCCTACTACTCACCATTTGGGGTTGTACACAAGACATGCTTGGAGAGTAAAACTGTGTATGTGGCCCTACTACTCACCATTTGGGGTTGTACACAAGACATGCTTGGAGAGTAAAACTGTGTATGTGGCCCTACTACTCACCATTTGGGGTTGTACACAAGACATGCTTGGAGAGTAAAACTGTGTATGTGGCCCTACTACTCACCATTTGGGGTTGTACACAAGACATGCTTGGAGAGTAAAACTGTGTATGTGGCCCTACTACTCACCATTTGGGGTTGTACACAAGACATGCTTGGAGAGTAAAACTGTGTATGTGGCCCTACTACTCACCATTTGGGGTTGTACACAAGACATGCTTGGAGAGTAAAACTGTGTATGTGGCCCTACTACTCACCATTTGGGGTTGTACACAAGACATGCTTGGAGAGTAAAACTGTGTATGTGGCCCTACTACTCACCATTTGGGGTTGTACACAAGACATGCTTGGAGAGTAAAACTGTGTATGTGGCCCTACTACTCACCATTTGGGGTTGTACACAAGACATGCTTGGAGAGTAAAACTGTGTATGTGGCCCTACTACTCACCATTTGGGGTTGTACACAAGACATGCTTGGAGAGTAAAACTGTGTATGTGGCCCTACTACTCACCATTTGGGGTTGTACACAAGACATGCTTGGAGAGTAAAACTGTGTATGTGGCCCTACTACTCACCATTTGGGGTTGTACACAAGACATGCTTGGAGAGTAAAACTGTGTATGTGGCCCTACTACTCACCATTTGGGGTTGTACACAAGACATGCTTGGAGAGTAAAACTGTGTATGTGGCCCTACTACTCACCATTTGGGGTTGTACACAAGACATGCTTGGAGAGTAAAACTGTGTATGTGGCCCTACTACTCACCATTTGGGGTTGTACACAAGACATGCTTGGAGAGTAAAACTGTGTATGTGGCCCTACTACTCACCATTTGGGGTTGTACACAAGACATGCTTGGAGAGTAAAACTGTGTATGTGGCCCTACTACTCACCATTTGGGGTTGTACACAAGACATGCTTGGAGAGTAAAACTGTGTATGTGGCCCTACTACTCACCATTTGGGGTTGTACACAAGACATGCTTGGAGAGTAAAACTGTGTATGTGGCCCTACTACTCACCATTTGGGGTTGTACACAAGACATGCTTGGAGAGTAAAACTGTGTATGTGGCCCTACTACTCACCATTTGGGGTTGTACACAAGACATGCTTGGAGAGTAAAACTGTGTATGTGGCCCTACTACTCACCATTTGGGGTTGTACACAAGACATGCTTGGAGAGTAAAACTGTGTATGTGGCCCTACTACTCACCATTTGGGGTTGTACACAAGACATGCTTGGAGAGTAAAACTGTGTATGTGGCCCTACTACTCACCATTTGGGGTTGTACACAAGACATGCTTGGAGAGTAAAACTGTGTATGTGGCCCTACTACTCACCATTTGGGGTTGTACACAAGACATGCTTGGAGAGTAAAACTGTGTATGTGGCCCTACTACTCACCATTTGGGGTTGTACACAAGACATGCTTGGAGAGTAAAACTGTGTATGTGGCCCTACTACTCACCATTTGGGGTTGTACACAAGACATGCTTGGAGAGTAAAACTGTGTATGTGGCCCTACTACTCACCATTTGGGGTTGTACACAAGACATGCTTGGAGAGTAAAACTGTGTATGTGGCCCTACTACTCACCATTTGGGGTTGTACACAAGACATGCTTGGAGAGTAAAACTGTGTATGTGGCCCTACTACTCACCATTTGGGGTATGTGGCCCTACTACTCACCATTTGGGGTTTGTACACAAGACATGCTTGGAGAGTAAAACTGTGTATGTGGCCCTACTACTCACCATTTGGGGTTGTACACAAGACATGCTTGGAGAGTAAAACTGTGTATGTGGCCCTACTACTCACCATTTGGGGTTGTACACAAGACATGCTTGGAGAGTAAAACTGTGTATGTGGCCCTACTACTCACCATTTGGGGTTGTACACAAGACATGCTTGGAGAGTAAAACTGTGTATGTGGCCCTACTACTCACCATTTGGGGTTGTACACAAGACATGCTTGGAGAGTAAAACTGTGTATGTGGCCCTACTACTCACCATTTGGGGTTGTACACAAGACATGCTTGGAGAGTAAAACTGTGTATGTGGCCCTACTACTCACCATTTGGGGTTGTACACAAGACATGCTTGGAGAGTAAAACTGTGTATGTGGCCCTACTACTCACCATTTGGGGTTGTACACAAGACATGCTTGGAGAGTAAAACTGTGTATGTGGCCCTACTACTCACTGTGTATGTGGCCCTACTACTCACACATTTGGGGTTGTACACAAGACATGCTTGGAGAGTAAAACTGTGTATGTGGCCCTACTACTCACCATTTGGGGTTGTACACAAGACATGCTTGGAGAGTAAAACTGTGTATGTGGCCCTACTACTCACCATTTGGGGTTGTACACAAGACATGCTTGGAGAGTAAAACTGTGTATGTGGCCCTACTACTCACCATTTGGGGTTGTACACAAGACATGCTTGGAGAGTAAAACTGTGTATGTGGCCCTACTACTCACCATTTGGGGTTGTACACAAGACATGCTTGGAGAGTAAAACTGTGTATGTGGCCCTACTACTCACCATTTGGGGTTGTACACAAGACATGCTTGGAGAGTAAAACTGTGTATGTGGCCCTACTACTCACCATTTGGGGTTGTACACAAGACATGCTTGGAGAGTAAAACTGTGTATGTGGCCCTACTACTCACCATTTGGGGTTGTACACAAGACATGCTTGGAGAGTAAAACTGTGTGTATGTGGCCTACTACTCACCATTTGGGGTTGTACACAAGACATGCTTGGAGAGTAAAACTGTGTATGTGGCCCTACTACTCACCATTTGGGGTTGTACACAAGACATGCTTGGAGAGTAAAACTGTGTATGTGGCCCTACTACTCACCATTTGGGGTTGTACACAAGACATGCTTGGAGAGTAAAACTGTGTATGTGGCCCTACTACTCACCATTTGGGGTTGTACACAAGACATGCTTGGAGAGTAAAACTGTGTATGTGGCCCTACTACTCACCATTTGGGGTTGTACACAAGACATGCTTGGAGAGTAAAACTGTGTATGTGGCCCTACTACTCACCATTTGGGGTTGTACACAAGACATGCTTGGAGAGTAAAACTGTGTATGTGGCCCTACTACTCACCATTTGGGGTTGTACACAAGACATGCTTGGAGAGTAAAACTGTGTATGTGGCCCTACTACTCACCATTTGGGGTTGTACACAAGACATGCTTGGAGAGTAAAACTGTGTATGTGGTACACAAGACATGCTTGGAGAGTAAAACTGTGTATGTGGCCCTACTACTCACCATTTGGGGTTGTACACAAGACATGCTTGGAGAGTAAAACTGTGTGTATGTGGCCCTACTACTCACCATTTGGGGTTGTACACAAGACATGCTTGGAGAGTAAAACTGTGTATGTGGCCCTACTACTCACCATTTGGGGTTGTACACAAGACATGCTTGGAGAGTAAAACTGTGTATGTGGCCCTACTACTCACCATTTGGGGTTGTACACAAGACATGCTTGGAGAGTAAAACTGTGTATGTGGCCCTACTACTCACCATTTGGGGTTGTACACAAGACATGCTTGGAGAGTAAAACTGTGTATGTGGCCCTACTACTCACCATTTGGGGTTGTACACAAGACATGCTTGGAGAGTAAAACTGTGTATGTGGCCCTACTACTCACCATTTGGGGTTGTACACAAGACATGCTTGGAGAGTAAAACTGTGTATGTGGCCCTACTACTCACCATTTGGGGTTGTACACAAGACATGCTTGGAGAGTAAAACTGTGTATGTGGCCCTACTACTCACCATTTGGGGTTGTACACAAGACATGCTTGGAGAGTAAAACTGTGTATGTGGCCCTACTACTCACCATTTGGGGTTGTACACAAGACATGCTTGGAGAGTAAAACTGTGTATGTGGCCCTACTACTCACCATTTGGGGTTGTACACAAGACATGCTTGGAGAGTAAAACTGTGTATGTGGCCCTACTACTCACCATTTGGGGTTGTACACAAGACATGCTTGGAGAGTAAAACTGTGTATGTGGCCCTACTACTCACCATTTGGGGTTGTACACAAGACATGCTTGGAGAGTAAAACTGTGTATGTGGCCCTACTACTCACCATTTGGGGTTGTACACAAGACATGCTTGGAGAGTAAAACTGTGTATGTATGTGGCCCTACTACTCACCATTTGGGGTTGTACACAAGACATGCTTGGAGAGTAAAACTGTGTATGTGGCCCTACTACTCACCATTTGGGGTTGTACACAAGACATGCTTGGAGAGTAAAACTGTGTATGTATGTGGCCCTACTACTCACCATTTGGGGTTGTACACAAGACATGCTTGGAGAGTAAAACTGTGTATGTGGCCCTACTACTCACCATTTGGGGTTGTACACAAGACATGCTTGGAGAGTAAAACTGTGTGTATGTGGCCCTACTACTCACCATTTGGGGTTGTACACAAGACATGCTTGGAGAGTAAAACTGTGTATGTGGCCCTACTACTCACCATTTGGGGTTGTACACAAGACATGCTTGGAGAGTAAAACTGTGTGTATGTGGCCCTACTACTCACCATTTGGGGTTGTACACAAGACATGCTTGGAGAGTAAAACTGTGTGTATGTGGCCCTACTACTCACCATTTGGGGTTGTACACAAGACATGCTTGGAGAGTAAAACTGTGTATGTGGCCCTACTACTCACCATTTGGGGTTGTACACAAGACATGCTTGGAGAGTAAAACTGTGTGTATGTGGTAAAACTGTGTATGTGGCCCTACTACTCACCATTTGGGGTTGTACACACACACAAGACATGCTTGGAGAGTAAAACTGTGTATGTGGCCCTACTACTCACCATTTGGGGTTGTACACAAGACATGCTTGGAGAGTAAAACTGTGTGTATGTGGCCCTACTACTCACCATTTGGGGTTGTACACAAGACATGCTTGGAGAGTAAAACTGTGTATGTGGTCCTACTACTCACCATTTGGGGTTGTACACAATGACATGCTTGGAGAGTAAAACTGTGTGTATGTGGTCCTACTACTCACCATTTGGGGTTGTACACAAGACATGCTTGGAGAGTAAAACTGTGTGTATGTGGCCCTACTACTCACCATTTGGGGTTGTACACAAGACATGCTTGGAGAGTAAAACTGTGTATGTGGTCCTACTACTCACCATTTGGGGTTGTACACAAGACATGCTTGGAGAGTAAAACTGTGTGTATGTGGCCCTACTACTCACCATTTGGGGTTGTACACAAGACATGCTTGGAGAGTAAAACTGTGTATGTATGTGGTCCTACTACTCACCATTTGGGGTTGTACACAAGACATGCTTGGAGAGTAAAACTGTGTATGTATGTGGCCCTACTACTGACCATTTGGGGTTGTACACAAGACATGCTTGGAGAGTAAAACTGTGTATGTATGTGGACCCTACTACTCACCATTTGGGGTTGTACACAAGACATGCTTGGAGAGTAAAACTGTGTGTATGTGGTCCTACTACTCACCATTTGGGGTTGTACACAAGACATGCTTGGAGAGTAAAACTGTGTATGTATGTGGCCCTACTACTCACCATTTGGGGTTGTACACAAGACATGCTTGGAGAGTAAAACTGTGTATGTATGTGGCCCTACTACTCACCATTTGGGGTTGTACACAAGACATGCTTGGAGAGTAAAACTGTGTATGTATGGCCCTACTACTCACCATTTGGGGTTGTACACAAGACATGCTTGGAGAGTAAAACTGTGTGTATGTGGCCCTACTACTCGCCATTTGGGGTTGTACACAAGACATGCTTGGAGAGTAAAACTGTGTATGTATGTGGTCCTACTACTCACCATATGGGGATGTACACATGACATGCTTGGAGAGTAAAACTGTGTATGTGGCCCTACTACTCACCATTTGGGGATGTACACATGACATGCTTGGAGAGTAAAACTGTGTATGTGGTCCTACTACTCCCCATTTGGGGTTGTACACAAGACATGCTTGGAGAGTAAAACTGTGTATGTGGTCCTACTACTGACCATTTGGGGTTGTACACAAGACATGCTTGGAGAGTAAAACTGTGTGTGTGGCCCTACTACTCACCATTTGGGGTTGTACACAAGACATGCTTGGAGAGTAAAACTGTGTATGTGGCCCTACTACTCACCATTTGGGGTTGTACACAAGACATGCTTGGAGAGTAAAACTGTGTGTGTGGCCCTACTACTCACCATTTGGGGTTGTACACAAGACATGCTTGGAGAGTAAAACTGTGTATGTGGCCCTACTACTCACCATTTGGGGTTGTACACAAGACATGCTTGGAGAAGGGGAAACTCGGTGTATGTGGCCCTGCACCTTCCCACTGAGTCTAGCAGAGCACTCCCTCTTGGCTGTAGCCCGTACTGGATTGAAAATATCACCATACCTCATGTGCGACACATATTCAGTACCTACTATCCTCAAGTCTGATAATTGAACCATAATGCTTCATGTATACATGTAGTTCAAAGAACGTGTAAGTAAAATGAATAAAGATATGGCTTCAATGGCAGTGAAATGCTGGCATGGAGCCATACCCACATTTTTTGCTAGATTTTTTTTTTTTTCAGTTGACCTTTTGACAAAATTAATTACTCGTATTACTGTATGATTTTTTACTCTTCTTTTCTCATTCGAAACACGTTGACAGATTACGAATTGCCCGGTATGATTCGTGGTGCTGTTCGTTATGTACATTCTCCTAACCATTACAGCCTGGAAAGTGGATTAAGACCTACCTAACCATTACAGCCAGGCAAGTGGATCAATATTTACCTAACCATTACAGCCAGTCGACTTCATCAAGATCTACCTAACCATTACAGCCACACGACTGCATCAAGATCGACTAACCATTACAGCCACACGACTGCATCAAGATCTACCTAACCATTACAGCCACACGACTGCATCAAGATCTACCTAACCATTACAACCAGCCGACTGCATCAAGATCTACCTAACCATTACATCCACGCGAGTGCATCAAGATCTACCTAACCAGTAAAGCCACGCGAGAGCATCAAGATCTACCTAACTATTACAGCCACGCGAGAACATCAAGATCTACCTAACCATTACAGCCAGGCGAGTGGATTAAGATCTACCTAACTATTACAGCCACGCGAGAACATCAAGATCTATCAAACTATTACAGCCACACGAGAACATCTAGATCTACCTAACCATTACAGCCAGGCGAGTGGATTAAGATCTACCTAACCATTACAGCCAAGCGAGAGCATCTAGATCTACCTAACCAATAAAGCCAGGCGAGTGCACCAAGGTCGACTTCGACCTGGAGCCAAGCTAGTACAATGAAAATCTACCCGACTACAGCGAAGTGACTACAACACAATCTACCTGACTTTACAGCGAAGCGACTACAACACAATCTACCTGACTTTACAGCGAAGCGACTACAACACAATCTACCCGATTACAGCGAAGCGACTACAACACAATCTACCTGACTTTACAGCGAAGCGACTACAACACAATCTACCCGACTACAACGAAGCAACTACAACACAATCTACCTGACTTTACAGCGAAGCGACTACAACACAATCTACCTGACTTTACAGCGAAGTGACTACAACATAATCTACCTGACTTTACAGCGAAGCGACTACAACACAATCTACCTGCCTTTACAGCGAAGCGACTACAACACAATCTACCCGACTACAACGAAGCGACTACAACACAATCTACCTGACTTTACAGCGAAGCGACTACAACACAATCTACCTGACTTTACAGCGAAGCGACTACAACATAATCTACCTGACTTTACATCGAAGCGACTACAACACAATCTACCTGACTTTACAGCGAAGCGACTACAACACAATCTACCTGACTTTACAGCGAAGCGACTACAACACAATCTACCCGACTACAACGAAGCGACTACAACACAATCTACCTGACTTTACAGCGAAGCGACTACAACACAATCTACCTGACTACAGCGAAGCGACTACAACACAATCTGCCTGACTTTACAGCGAAGCGACTACAGCACAATCTACCCGACTACAGCGAAGTGACTATAACACAATCTACCTGACTTTACAGCGAAGCAACTACAACACAATCTACCCGACTACAACGAAGCGACTACAACACAATCTACCCGACTACAGCGAAGCGACTACAACACAATCTACCCGACTACAGCGAAGCGACTACACCACAATCTACCTGACTTTACCTCGAAGCCACTACAACACAATCTGCCCGACTACAGCGAAGGGACTACAACACAATCTACCTGACTTGACATCGAAGCGACTACAACACAGTCTACCTGATTCTACATCGAAGCGACTACAACACAATCTACCCGACTACAGTGAAGCGACTACAACACAATCTACCCGACTACAGCGAAGCGACTACAACCCAATCTACCTGAATTTACGGCGAAGCGACTACAACACAATCTACCTGACTTTACAACGATGCGACTACAACACAATCTATCCGACTACAGCGAAGTGACTACAACACAATCTACCGGATTACAGTGAAGCGACTACAACACAATCTACCTGAATTTACAGCGAAGCATTCTCCCCGCGGTAGACAAGATAGTAACAGGTTGGTTCGCCGTTGTACGCACATAAAACATACGTAGAGTACCCGGCGTCTTCACACCTGCATTGAGTACACAGATCTGGATACGGGCCGTCGTCTCCAATCATGTAGATTACCCCGTCACGCTCACAGTGTGGGGGAAGCGGTGGAGTGGTGTTCGGGGGAAGCGGTTGACTGGTGTTCGAGGGAATCGGTGGAGTGGTGGGCACCCCCGAGCCACAGGCCCAGGTGAGAGCGAACAGTAGATACGATAACATGGCTGTTAGTGAGACAACTGAACTTCACGAGTGCAGACCGTTAGTCTCACTGTCACAATAAATAGATCGACGTCTCATCGATTTCATCCCAACAGGTGGCGCCCTGTATTGTCTCGTTTTACAATTGCAGCCAACCGGCACACCGCTATTGCAGCCAACCGGCACACCGCTATTGCAGCCAACCGGCACACCGCTATTGCGGCCCACCTGCACACCGCTATTGCAGCCCACCGGCACACCGCTATTACAGCCGACCGACACACAGTTATTGCAGCCAACCGGCACACCGCTATTGCAGCCAACCGGCACACAGCTATTGCAGCCAACCGACACACCGCTATTACATCCAACTGACACACCGCTATTACATCCAACTGACACAGCGCTATTACAGCCAACCGACACACCGCTATTACAGCCAACTGACACACCGCTATTACATCCATCTGACACACCACTATTACAGTCAACCGACACACCACTATTACAGCCAACTGACACACCCCTATTACAGGCAACCGGCACACCGCTATTACAGCCAACCGACACACCGCTATTACAGCCAACCGGCACACCGCTATTACAGCCAACCGGCACACCGCTATTACAGTCAACCGGCTATTACAGCCAACCAACACACCGCTATTACAGTCAACCGGCACACCGCTATTACAGCCAACCGACACACCGCTATTACAGGCAACCGGCACACCGCTATTACAGCCAACCGGCACACCGCTATTACAGCCAACCAACACACCGCTATTACAGTCAACCGGCACACCGCTATTACAGCCAACCGGCACACCGCTATTACTGCCAACCGGCACACCGCTATTATAGCCAATCGGCACACAGCTATAGCAGCCAACCGGCACACCACTATTACAGCCAACCGGCACACCGCTATTACAGCCAATAGGCACACCGCTATTACAGCCAATCGGCACACCACTATTACATCCAATCGGCACACCGCTATTACAGCCAACTGACACACCGTTATTACAGACAACTGGCACACCGCTATTACAGCCAATCGGCACACCGCTATTACAGCCAACTGACACACCGCTATTACATCCATCTGACACACCACTATTACAGTCAACCGACACACCACTATTACAGCCAACTGACCACTATTACAGCCAACTACAGCCAACCGACACACCACACCACCGCTATTACAGTCAACCGACACACCGCTATTACAGCCAACCGCTATTACAGCCAACACACCGCTATTACAGCCAACCGACACACCGCTATTACAGGCAACCGGCACACCGCTATTACAGCCAACCGGCACACCGCTATTACAGCCAACCGGCACACCGCTATTACAGCCAACCGGCACACCGCTATTACAGCCAACCGGCACACCGCTATTACAGCCAACCGGCACACCGCTATTGCAGCCAACCGGCACACAGCTATTGCAGCCAACCGACACACCGCTATTACATCCAACTGACACAGCGCTATTACAGCCAACCGACACACCGCTATTACAGCCAACCGACACACCGCTATTACATCCATCTGACACACCACTATTACAGTCAACCGACACACCACTATTACAGCCAACTGACACCACGCTATTACAGTCAACCGGCACACCGCTATTACAGCCAACCGACACACCACTATTACAGGCAACCGGTACACCGCTATTACAGCCAACCGACACACCGCTATTACAGCCAACCAACACACCGCTATTACAGTCAACCGGCACACCGCTATTACAGCCAACCGGCACACCGCTATTACTGCCAACCGGCACACCGCTATTATAGCCAATCGGCACACAGCTATAGCAGCCAACCGGCACACCACTATTACAGCCAACCGGCACACCGCTATTACAGCCAATAGGCACACCGCTATTACAGCCAATCGACACACCACTATTACATCCAATCGGCACACCGCTATTACAGCCAACTGACACACCGTTATTACAGACAACTGACACGCCGCTATTACAGCCAATCGGCACACCGCTATTACAGCCAATCGGTGCACAGCTATAGCAGCCAATAAGCGGCATGTAATCCTACTGAAAATGGTTACCCTTTGCTCAGTTTTGTTGGAATCAGACGGTTAGGTTATGTAATGTTAAAATACTGGTGGGGGAAATTCCCATAATTCTGGTGTAAAAACAGGGTTGATTCCTCCATCTAGAATTGAATGTCACTGTCTACTTAACATCATTGAGAGTTGCGTCCCTTTTGAAATTCCATCAAATTAGATGGCGAACTTGTAATATATTTTGTTTTTATTACATACCTATTCAATCTTACTATAGTCATACAAGCCTTTTGAAACCGTGTAATAAATTTGTCCTGACCGGAAGTTTTAAATGGGGAATTCCTTTTTTTTCTTTTTACTGCAGTTAGTGCCTCTTCTTTACTTACGTCATATATGATTTACAAATGACGTCATATTGTATTTGAAACATTACACAAGGCTGCTGCAGAGTATGCTCCTTTATTACCCTCCTGGTGTGAAGATATAGCGGTGTCGTACAAATTTCGTACGCACCACCAGGTGCGTATTACAAACTGTATTTTGATTTGTCAACAGGGAACAGAGTTAATTTCGATTGGTTGGACAGCGACCTTATTAGCATAACGGGACTATTTTTTTCATTCATAATTAATGTCAAGGTCAGTAACATCCACAACTTTTACTACAAATGTCATTCATTAAAAGTTGATGTAAACTGGACCGCGCGAGAAATATTTTTAAATAAAAAATAAAAATAAAAGAATGAATAGAACAATAATTAAACATATTCATTTTATTTATTATGTGGATTTTTGGTCTACAAATTGTTATTGTCAGTTGTGATTTGTGAATTCATCATTATTAAGGTCTACGACAGTCATTTTTTGGACCCTTGTTTTGGCTTCGTACACAATAAATGAAACATATCCAACGTTAATTTTTTTTCATATGATATGGTAGATTTTTATTTTTTTAAACTTAATATTTTTTGTAGAATTATGAAAAAGTAAAATATACCGACCTGTAAACAGCGTTGTTTGCTTGTTGTAGAAATTTAACAGGGGTCAAGGTTAGTAGACCAGTTTTTATTTTAATGTGGCGATGCATTGTAATAATATAGCTAATTTTGAATTTGAATGACGTCAGAATTCCAATGACGTCACTTTGCACCTCCTTACAATAACCACAAACTGGGTACATGACGTTTCCGTTTTAAGAATGCTGGAAAAAATCCAATGCAAAAGTCCTATTGATTTTTTTTTTTCGAACATTACTGAAGCACCTGAATGTTTTTGAAGAAAATTCTGTGATTGAAAATTTTTACATTTTACGAAATATGGATTTCAAGTGAAATTACGGTAAGATATGCTATATTTATTGTGTACAAAGAAAGCCAAAACAAGGGAGCGAAAAGTGACTGTCGTCGACCTTAAAGTTATAATTTTAGTTTTCCCGTGAACTCAGCTGCTTTTGCAAGCTACATGTTTTTAACTGCAAAAAGACTTGTTATTCTCTTATTGGTTGGATTTTTGGTCAACAAATTGTTATTGCCAGTTGTGATTTGTGAATTCATCATTATTAGCATAACCAGTGCCAGTGGGGTAACAGGAACATTTGTTTCTTGGGGGCGTTTTGTTAAAATATGGAATTATGCATTAGTTTTACCCATTTTTCACCCAATATGAAAATAAACATATATTGATGCATGTACCTTACAGCTTTCTTTAAATTAAAAAATGAAACCCGATGGAAATTTATGGGGAAGTACGTCTACACCACTCCCCTGAAAACATCACTGAGAAGTAGCGAAAGTACAACGAACTATTTCGCAATGCGGCGGTACGTAGTCGTGCACCGGCTAGTTATGCAAATCAACATCCGGTCTTGAAATAGGCTACAAAATTGATTGATTGATTGATTTATTTTTCATAATTTGCGTGATTTAAAGGAGGGTAATAAATAAAATAGCACACTCGTTTTCGCTAGATATCATTTTTACGAAACTCGTGAACTTCCCAAACGTATCTGACCTCACTTTCGTTCGGTCAGATACGTTTGAGAAGTTCACTCGTTTCGTAAAAATGATATCTAGCGAAAACTCGTATAGTATTCTATATTAACGTTAAAAAGAAAGAAAGAAAGAAATGTTTTATTTAACGATTCATTCAACACATTTTATTTACGGTTATATGGCGTCAGACATATGGTTAAGGACCACACAGATTTTGAGAGGAAACCCGCTGTCGCCACTACATGAGCTACTCTTTCCGATTAGCAGCAAGGGATCTTTTATTTGCGCTTTCCACAGGCAGGGTAGCACAAACCATGGCCTTTTTTTAACCAGTTATGGATCACTGGTTGGTGCACGTGATTTACACCTACCCATTGAGCCTTGCGGAGCACTCACTCAGGGTTTGGAGTCGGCATCTGGATTAAAAATCCCATGCCTCGACTGGGATCCGAACCCAGTACCTACCAGCCTGGCCTAACCACGACGCCACCGAGTCCCGTTCCTTAACGTTAAATGAATCCATGAAAGGAGTTTTGATCATAGATTTAACAAAGTGTTGTTACGACGTTAAATTAAAAACCGTTTTTGTAAAACATAACAGAAGGTACGCGGTCTCGTGGTATATATTCTTGCGCAAAATAAACTCGTGCAATAAATAGGAAGCGAAAACATCGTATGTGAAGTTCTGTATATTTATCATATATTATATTATCATATATCAGGAATACAAGTTGTATTCGTGGTGCACTGGCTGGAACGAGAAATAGCCCAATGGGCCCACCGACGGGGATCGATCCCAGACGGACCGCGCGTCGAGCGAGCGCGTTACCACTGGACATAAAAGAAGCAAACAATGTAAGTAACGCGTGTCATATAGAGTGAAGATCTAGAAACACCAATTCAAAGTGAGAAACACCAAGTCAAAGTGAGAAACACCAAGTCAAGTCAAAGTGAGAAACATGAAGTCAAAGTGAGAAACACCAAGTCAAAGTAACACCAAGTCAAAGTGAGAAACACCAAGTCACCTGCAATAACCTTTTAACCGCAGTGGCAACGTTTACAAGTTGCCTGCAGCCTTTCGATCATACATCCTAATGGTGGTGTTTTAGTTTTTCACCAGTAAACATATACCAAACACGGTTTAAAGTCGCAAACCCCAGTCTGAACCCACTGAAAATGAACATTAAGTTTGGTCAATCTACACACTTGAACACTATTGTATTAATTTGCAATAGAGTGAAACAAGAGTCTGTCATATTGGAAGGGGAAAATATACTCACAAAAGTAGATTAGAGATTCTCTCCACAATTGTTACTTCTTAGAGGAGCGTGCGTTTTGGGTTTTTTTTTTAAAATATGATAAAATGCATTCTGTAGTATTAGAAACACCAGGATGACCAGACACACTTCGGTTCTACGGATATGAATAATCAAAACAATCAAATCTAAGTAACGTCACATTTCAATGATCAATGCCTGAACTTCTTTTCGATATATGCACGTTAAAAAAGTAACAGTAATTATAAAAATGGGTCGAATGGTGAAAATGACGCCGTAGTGTTTTAAAACAAGAGTATGTTGCTTTAAAGGAGATGTTACCATCGTTACAATGTCGCCGACTAACAGAGACGTTGTACACTGATTAAAATTACATATTAAATGCATGCCCCTGCATAAAACATCAGTGGCTGTATACTAAATGTGTTTCTCGTCATTCTAGTGTATGTAATTAATTAACCTTCACTTTATTTCCTAATGGAATCGAAGATGAATTCCATTTTATACTGCAATGTCAACGATTTAATGATCCAAGACCAAACACCACTAAAGCGTATTATTACAGACGACCTAGTGGTTTAAGCTAATCCAATTACTAACTACTGGAAATATTAAAGAGATCAATAACCTTGGAAACTATTTAATTCAAACAAATAATTTAAGAAATAACTTGATTTAATCTAGTTTTATATTGTATAGTTATATTTGTGTTGTGTTTTTGTTATTTACCATAAAAATCACAGTACATATTGTATATATATATATTTATCCTATAATTTACCCATGATATCCATGTCATAAACCCATGTGATAATTTAGTGTAATTAACCCAGTTAATAATGGTATGCTAATATGCAAGGTCTCTAGGTAATGTGTTGCTATGAATGGGTCATTTGCTTACAAACCAACAAGACCTGTGTACCTGAGCGTAACGTTTTCAAATAGTTAGTTACAATTCGTGATGTCAAACTAAATTGTGCTAATTGTGATAACGTCATATTACCGATGGCATCGACTTTAGTACTGTGATTTACTAAACATTTAATTAAATTGTTGTTCTATAAGACTAGTGTTATAGGATAAATAGAATTCGCTACTCGTGTTGTTTAATATGTAAATTATCAACATCGTCAAGTTAATCGGTATTTGTCGACTCAGTTGATATTTTCCATATTAAAAAAACCTACTCGTGACGAATCCTCTGTGTATTTGTCACGTATGCTTATGACTTGTCACGTATGCTTATGCAATGAATAAACTTGCAACTTGACCAAATCCTGTTTGGGTTACTAACAAAATTAGAACGACAACAACTTGGACAATCACATTGAATGTACAGACACTGTAATCTAAACATTAAACTTTGTTCAGTATCATTTCAGTGGCTAAACAAATGTGTTTCGTTTAACGACACCACCAGAGCACATTGATTTATTAACCATCGGCTTTTACATGATAAACATTTCGTAATTTTGACACATAATCTTAGAGAGAAAACCCGCTACATTTGTTTCAGTAGTAGCAAGAGATCCTTTTTTGCAGCATCCCGCAGGCAGGACAGCACATAAAACGGCCTTTGATTATCGAATGAGAAATGGCCCAATGGGCCCACCGACGAGGATCGGTGTTCAGTAGTGCACATCCAACCGATATATAACAGAGGGTGGTTCAAGGGCAAAAAAAAAAAAGGAGAAAGAAATGTTTTATTTAATGATGCACTCAACACATTTTATTTACGGTTATATGGCGTCAGACATAATTATGGTTAAGGACCACACAAATTTTGAGAGGAAACCCGCTGTCGCCACTACATGGGCTACTCTTTCCGATTAGCAGCAAGGGATCTTTTATTTGCGCTTCCCACAGGCAGAATAGCACAAACCATGGCCTTTGTTGAACCAGTTATGGATCACTGGTCGGTGCAAGTGGTTTACACCTACCTATTGAGCCTTAAGGAGCACTCACTCAGGGTTTGGAGTTGGTATCTGAATTAAAAATCCCATGCCTCGACTGGGATCCAAACCCAGTACCTACCAGCCTGTAGACTGATAGCCTAACCACGACGCCACCGAGGCCGGTCGTTCAAGGGCAAGTTCCAACGTAACGTCCTGTCAATATATATGGTACACAGTTTAACTAAACCACACCCGTTTACAGGCACATAATTCTGGAACTACCTATAAAAGGTGTGTGGAATTCTACAGATGACAGATCCATCACCTAATGTATGTTCAATGGAAATGTCAAGAACCTACGTTGGCTCGAGACTATACGCATGTGTTAACGTCACACCCCGTGAAATGTCGAAATTCTCAGTTCAGCTCAATTTTGAGATTGGACCCACAATTGTGAAACTAAACATAATATAGGGGAACCCTGCAGTACATATTGTAGACTAAAGTTGATTGAATAAAAAGGCATACGCGTACGATACAGGGGGAGGAGGGGGGATACTATAGCAAAACTTCACATTCGAGCCAAAAACATGGACATTCGGGCAAACTGTGTTAACCTGAGACCTTTTTTACCAGGTATTTATATCGTTCTACCCTCAAAATTAGTTTTAATACATGTATGTAAACATTCTTAGTGATTCGTTAGCAGCCCTATATAGCTGTTTGGTAGTAATACTAATATAAATATATGTTGTTATCCGGAATCGGGCAATTTTGTTTAATTCGGGCAAAAAACAGCATGCTTACCCCCACCCCCACCCCCCACCCCCACCCCCGTAGGAAATGGTTTATTTAACAACGCACTCAACACATTTTATTTACGGTTATATGGCGGACATATGGTTAGTGACTATACATATGGAGAGAGGAAACCCGCTGTCGCCACTTTATGGGCTACTCTTTTCGATTAGCAGCAAGGGATCTTTTATATGCACAATCCCATAGACAAGATAGCACATACCACGGCCTTTGATGTACCAGTCGTGGTGCACTGGCTGGAGCGAGAAATAGCATAATGGGCCCACTGATTAGAAACACGAGAGCCCGTACGCCTATGAATAAAAGTGTATTTATTTATTGGCAATGGATAACCGTATTAAAAAATAAAAAAAACGAAAAAAACAAAGATAACCGTATTTGAAGCAATACTAACTGTTATATAGTACGACTAGCTGCATTTACTCCGTACTCTCTGCTTTGGTACGACTGAACCTATATAGGTAGCACTAAACTAAATAACTTCCGGCTGAGTCAAAGTTCGAGGCGCACCGAAATTTTGATAGAGAATTGAACACCACAAGTCCTGTGATTGGTGATAAATATGAGTGTGTTGGTTATAAAAAAAAACCAGTTTCATGTGGGCAAAAACGAGCTACTCTCGATTCACTAATATCAAAACCTATATTAATTCGGCCATTTACCTTTCGACCGACCGTTCAAAATTGCGCCAAATTCCTTCGATCAAAATTGCGCACCCTTTTCTCTTTAGCATTTAACTGCTCCATTCAAATTCCATAGCACCACCACCACCCCCACCCGCCTGCTACCGATTTGATTGGGTTGCTGGTGCTCCCTTGCACCTGCTAGTGCAGGCGGTCCCTCCTCCCCCCCCCCCCCCCTCCCCACCCCCCACACCTTTCCTGTCATGGACAAGCGTGCGCTACAACAGCTTGTTCTGAATGTGCACGTAAAACCCTATGACATGACATGACATGACATGACATGTGGGCAAAAAAAAAAAGTCAAGTAGCCTTGTGCTTGAAACATGTACTGGATACCTGTAAACAAACAAGTACTCGAATTTTGCGTGGAACTAGAGTAGTTATATACGCTACCCGTTATCTCAGAAATGAGCAGTTTGACCCCCAATTTTTCTGATTCACTTTAAGGGTGAGGGGTGGTAGTAATTATATCCGTGGCGTTTATGTCGATTGATACCATGCAGGTAGGAGTTTTACCCACATATGTTACTATTGTCGTCTATGGGATTTGATTTGGTAGTATACACCCTATAAATATGCACCGTCTGATGTATTATTTATTATAATGATGCCATTCATTGTCAGAGCATTTACAATAGTATTGTCAACGTAGTGTCATTCGCCAATTTGCCATATCCATTATTTACCAAATTAACTTCGACATTAAAAGGCTGAACAATCGTACATTATTTTTATTTCACGTATAATGTTCAGTGTGAAAGTAGGGCAGGGCGCCCATTTAGTCAATATTTTTCTTAATTGACAGGGCGAGTTGTTTTCCTCTAGATAGCAAATTTAAAATGGCAGGCAGATTGTTTATGTTGTTGGAAGATTTGTTGTGTCAATAATGATGCAAGTACTTCCACCGGGATTTAGTGAGTATGGTAGGTTATACATTTTTTATTTGTATGTCCATGTGTTGCACTATTTCGGTTGAGAAACTGTTGAAAAATGGTGCCACTAGTTCTGAATACCAGCTATACATAGGGTATGTAACAATATCCGGACGTATTTGTATGTCCATGTGTTGCACTATTTCGGTTGAGAAATTATTGAAACATGGTGCCACTAGTTCTGAATACCAGCTATACATAGGGTATGTAACAATATCCGGACGTAGAAAGAAAGAACCACACTTTCTACGACTCTTCGGACTATGTGCAAAGCAATTGACACTAGCACCAGAGAAATTCGCCGAAATGAACGCTCACTTGATTAAATGTTAATGTTAAAGTTAATATTTGTTTTAGTTAACGACACCACTAGAGCACATTGATTTATTAATCATCGGCTATTGGATGTTAAACATTTGGTAATTTTGACAGTTTTAGAGAGGAAACTGGCTACATTTCTTTTCATCAGTAGCAAGAGATTATTTTATGCTCCATCCCACAGACAGGGTAGCATATACCACGGCCTTTGATATACCAGCCGTGATGCACTGAGTGAAACGTAGAAATAACCCAATGGGCACATGGAGATCGCATCAAGCGAGTGCCTTACCACTGCACTACGTCCCGCCCTGATTAAATGTATGCATATATATGCGTATAGATTAAAAAAATATATATAACCCCTGATTAAATGTATGCATATATATGCGTATAGATTTTTTACTCTTAACTTAATGTGGTTTGGCATATATACCCCTAGGTTCGTCACATTGTCATAGAAAATACACTGGATTATTGATCTCTAGAATGTCATAAACATGTCTCTTTTGTTCCATAACTGTGCATCTGTGCCTTATTTGAGGACCACCCCATATTATCTTATAGTGTTAAGCCACCCTAGATTCACCATATTACCATAGGACATACGCTTTAGTTTCAATTGTTGATTTTTTTTTTAAATGTTGCATATTTCTGAACAATATGCTAAAATGAATGTTGAATGAGGCGGGTTTCTTCTCTAAGATCATATGTCAGAATTATCAAATGTTTGATATTCAATAGCCAATGATTAATAAATCAATGTGCTCTAGTGGTGTCGTCAAACAAAGGAAACTAAAAGAAAAGAGAAGAGATGTCGATTCTGCCGTTACACGTGAGTACTTTACAAAATATGCCGAGTGACAGACATTCATTATGTTCAATAATATTTGTGTGTGATACTATAGGCTGCACTGTACCAAATAAAATTCCATAGTTGACCAAGTTAACTTTTGTGTTTAAAAATACTATATGAAATATATCAGCCAAACTATGACCCATAAATATTAGTACTACAACCCCTACCTCAAAGTATTAACTGAAAACAGTCGAACCTTTCATGGCTCAGTTTCGATATAACCTATACTTGACACAGTGGTAATAGATTAATTAAAATTACATACATACTTTACCCAGAATTTTTTTTGTTTTGTTTTACAACAAACACTCTCAAATTTATCACCAATGTCAGGACTTGTGGTATTAACTGCTCTATTAAACGTTCGGTGCACCTCGAACTTTGACCCAGCCAGATGTTATTTGCTTTAATACTAACTATAGTCTGTCTCACAGGGAACATCTTTTTTCACACTATGGAATTTACTACAAATTATGTGTTTCTCAACTGTCTGTTTTCTAAATTGCGCACACAAAATAGTTGTGTTGTTTTTGTGGGGTTTTATGTTCTTTGTTGTGTTGTTGTTGTTTTTTGTTGTTTTTTCTTATTTTAAAAACACTTTGACTTTTCTTTCTATGTCAGGGACGGGACATAGCTCAGTGGTAAAGCGTTCGATTGATCCCCGTCGGTGGACCCATTGGGCTATTTCTCGTTCCAGCCAGTGCTCCACAACTGGTGTAACAAAGGCCGTGGTATGTACTATTCTGTCTGTGGGATGGTGCATATAAAAGATCCCTTGCTGCTAATCGAAAAAGAGTAGCCCAGGAAGTGGCGACAGCGGGTTTCCTCTCACTATGTATGTGTGGACCGTAACCATATGGCTGACGCCATATAAACGTAAATAAAATGTGTTGAGTGCGTCGTTAAATAAAACATTTCCTTCCTTCCTTTTTATGTCAAACCAAACTGCAACTATTCACAATAAAACTTTTGGTGTTTTTTGTTTTTCTAATTTTGTTGTTGTTTTTTGTAGGATGATGGGACGGATTATAAATGTAACTCGTGCTTATCACAGTAAAGTTTACATGGGCGATGGGCCCATTGGGCTATTTCTCGTTCTAGCTAGCGCACCACGACTGGAATATCAAAAGCATTTTACTAATAGACAAAATGTAACGGGTTTCCTCTCTAAGACTATATGTAAAAATTACTATATTATTGACATCCAATAGCCGATGATTAATAAATCAATGTACTCTAGTGGTGTCATTAAAACAAAACATGCTACATTGGGCTTTCCACCCAAGATAGCCAGCCCCCATTAGCCGAGGCTATACACGCGGCCGCCGAGTACATAGCCACTTCTGTGTTAAGTAACAAAGATAGCCAGCCCCCATTAGCCGAGGCTATACACGCGGCCGCCGAGTACATAGCCACTTCTGTGTTAAGTAACAAAGATAGCCAGCCCCCATTAGCCGAGGCTATACACGCGGCCGCCGAGTACATAGCCACTTCTGTGTTAAGTAACAAAGATAGCCAGCCCCCATTAGCCGAGGCTATATACGCGGCCGCCGAGTACATAGCCACTTCTGTGTTAAGTAACAAAGATAGCCAGCCCCCATTAGCCGAGGATATAGCCACGCGGCCGCCGAGTACATAGCCACTTCTGTGTTAAGTAACAAAGATAGCCAGCCCCCATTAGCCGAGGCTATACACGCGGCCGCCGAGTACATAGCCACTTCTGTGTTAAGTAACAAAGATAGCCAGCCCCCATTAGCCGAGGCTATACACGCGGCCGCCGAGTACATAGCCACTTCTGTGTTAAGTAACAAAGATAGCCAGCCCCCATTAGCCGAGGCTATACACGCGGCCGCCGAGTACATAGCCACTTCTGTGTTAAGTAGCAAAGATAGCCAGCCCCCATTAGCCGAGGCTATACACGCGGCCGCCGAGTACATAGCCACTTCTGTGTTAAGTAACAAAGATAGCCAGCCCCCATTAGCCGAGGCTATACACGCGGCCGCCGAGTACATAGCCACTTCTGTGTTAAGTAACAAAGATAGCCAGCCCCCATTAGCCGAGGATATGTACGCGGCCGCCGAGTACATAGCCACTTCTGTGTTAAGTAACAAAGATAGCCAGCCCCCATTAGCCGAGGCTATATACGCGGCCGCCGAGTACATAGCCACTTCTGTGTTAAGTAACAAAGATAGCCAGCCCCCATTAGCCGAGGCTATACACGCGGCCGCCGAGTACTATACACGCGGCCGCCGAGTACATAGCCACTTCTGTTTTAAGTAACAACGATAGCCAGCCCCCATTAGACGAGGATATGTACGCGGCCGCCGAGTATATAGCCACTTCTGTGTTTCATAACAAAGATGGCGGCTTCCATTACAGTTGTATTAATGGAATTCATCTGTGTACGCAATATGCAGCTCAATCTGTGTACGAGAGTCGACTGGACCTGAGCGCAGAAATAACCTTGACAAATGCTGCATCGTGTAAGTAGAAAGACTGTCGGAATCGTTCAGAACGATCGGCAACTGTTATAATGGCCTTGCGTGCTATATCACAGATCTGACTCGTTCAGAACGATCGGCAACTGTTATAATGGCCTGGCGTGCTATATCACAGATCTGACTCATTTACAATAGATCATTCGTAGTATTTTTCTACTCGTGACACGCCATCCTTCGATACTCTGTAGATACACCCGTTAATCAAAGTAACTTTAAATGTATGAACTCCTCTCGAGCGGCAAAAAGGTGGCTTACGTTCTCTACCAATATCTATACCTACTATAGTAACAATATATTATAAACACCTGACACCTTGTCAAGGTAGTTGACCGTACAAGCACCGTTTTGGGGTGCGGTGTTTGGAGTTGTTGCTGTTATTTGTTTTGTTTGTTGTTGTTGAGGGGTTTTTTCGGCGGGGGGGGGGGGGGGGGGGGGTGAGATTTTCTTTTTTGGGGGGGGTGAGATTGGGGTATCGATGGGGGGGGTATTTTGTTTGTTTTTTTGGTATTTGTTTGTGTTTTTGGGGGGTTTTTTTTGGGGGGGGGATTTGCCTAACAATAAATCCACTGAGTTTGTGTTGTGTACTTCAGCAGTGACGGGACAAGCGACTGGGGATTGCAGATGTAATCCCTTATCAAGCTACTGCAAGTTATGTGTGTTGTGTACCCAGCAGTGACGGGTCCAGCGACTGGAGGTTGCAGATGTAATCCGTTATCAAGCTACTGCATGTTATGTGAGTTGTGTACTTCAGCAGTGACGGGTCCAGCGACTGGAGGTTGCAGATGTAATCCCTTCCCAAGCTACTGCAAGTTATGTGAGTTGTGTACCCAGCAGTGACGGGTCCAGCGACTGGAGGTTGCACATGTAATCCCTTCCCAAGCTACTGCAAGTTATGTGAGTTGTGTACCCAGCAGTGACGGGTCCAGCGACTGGAGGTTGCACATGTAATCCCTTCCCAAGCTACTGCAAGTTATGTGAGTTGTGTACCCAGCAGTGACGTGTCCAGCGACTGGAGGTTGCACATGTAATCCCTTCCCAAGCTACTGCAAGTTATGTGAGTTGTGTACCCAGCAGTGACGGGTCCAGCGGCTGGGGGTTGCAGATGTAATCCCTTATCAAGCTACTGCAAGTTATGTGTGTTGTGTACCCAGCAGTGACGGGTCCAGCGACTGGAGATTGCAGATGTAATCCCTTATCAAGCTACTGCATGTTATGTGAGTTGTGTACTTCAGCAGTGACGGGTCCAGCGACTGGAGGTTGCAGATGTAATCCCTTCCCAAGCTACTGCAAGTTATGTGAGTTGTGTACCCAGCAGTGACGGGTCCAGCGACTGGAGGTTGCACATGTAATCCATGTGAGTTGTGTCCCAAGCTACTGCAAGTTATGTGAGTTGTGTACCCAGCAGTGACGGGTCCAACGACTGGAGGTTGCAGATGTAATCCCTTCCCAAGCTACTGCAAGTTATGTGAGTTGTGTACCCAGCAGTGACGGGTCCAGCGACTGGAGGTTGCACATGTAATCCCTTCCCAAGCTACTGCAAGTTATGTGAGTTGTGTACCCAGCAGTGACGGTCCAGCGACTGGAGGTTGCAGATGTAATCCCTTCCCAAGCTACTGCAAGTTATGTGAGTTGTTACCCAGCAGTGACGGGTCCAACGACTGGAGGTTGCAGATGTAATCCCTTCCCAAGTGCAAGTTATGTGAGTTGTGTACCCAGCAGTGACGGGTCCAGCGACTGGAGGTTGCAGATGTAATCCCTTCCCAAGCTACTGCAAGTTATGTGAGTTGTGTACCCAGCAGTGACGGGTCCAGCGACTGGAGGTTGCAGATGTAATCCCTTCCCAAGCTACTGCAAGTTATGTGAGTTGTGTACCCAGCAGTGACGGGTCCAGCGACTGGAGGTTGCAGATGTAATCCCTTCCCAAGCTACTGCAAGTTATGTGAGTTGTGTACCCAGCAGTGACGGGTCCAGCGACTGGGGTTGCAGATGTAATCCCTTCCCAAGCTACTGCAAGTTATGTGAGTTGTGTACCCAGCAGTGACGGGTCCAGCGACTGGGGGTTGCAGATGTAATCCCTTCCCAAGCTACTGCAAGTTATGTGAGTTGTGTACCCAGCAGTGACGGGTCCAGCGACTGGAGGTTGCAGATGTAATCCCTTCCCAAGCTACTGCAAGTTATGTGAGTTGTGTACCCAGCAGTGACGGGTCCAGCGACTGGAGGTTGCAGATGTAATCCCTTCCCAAGCTACTGCAAGTTATGTGAGTTGTGTACCCAGCAGTGACGGGTCCAGCGACTGGAGGTTGCAGATGTAATCCCTTCCCAAGCTACTGCAAGTTATGTGAGTTGTGTACCCAGCAGTGACGGGCCAGCGACTGGAGGTTATGTAATCCCTTCCCAAGCTACTGCAAGTTATGTGTTGTGTACCCAGCAGTGACGGGTCCAGCGACTGGAGGTTGCAGATGTAATCCCTTCCCAAGCTACTGCAAGTTATGTGAGTTGTGTACCCAGCAGTGACGGGTCCAGCGACTGGAGGTTGCAGATGTAATCCCTTCCCAAGCTACTGCAAGTTATGTGAGTTGTGTACCCAGCAGTGACGGGTCCAGCGACTGGAGGTTGCAGATGTAATCCCTTCCCAAGCTACTGCAAGTTATGTGAGTTGTGTACCCAGCAGTGACGGGTCCAGCGACTGGAGGTTGCAGATGTAATCCCTTATCAAGCTACTGCAAGTTATGTGAGTTGTGTACCCAGCAGTGACGGGTCCAGCGACTGGAGGTTGCAGATGTAATCCCTTCCCAAGCTACTGCAAGTTATGTGAGTTGTGTACCCAGCAGTGACGGGTCCAGCGACTGGAGGTTGCAGATGTAATCCCTTCCCAAGCTACTGCAAGTTATGTGAGTTGTGTACCCAGCAGTGACGGGTCCAGCGACTGGAGGTTGCAGATGTAATCCCTTCCCAAGCTACTGCAAGTTATGTGAGTTGTGTACCCAGCAGTGACGGGTCCAGCGACTGGAGGTTGCAGATGTAATCCCTTCCCAAGCTACTGCAAGTTATGTGAGTTGTGTACCCAGCAGTGACGGGTCCAGCGACTGGAGGTTGCAGATGTAATCCCTTCCCAAGCTACTGCAAGTTATGTGAGTTGTGTACCCAGCAGTGACGGGTCCAGCGACTGGAGGTTGCAGATGTAATCCCTTCCCAAGCTACTGCAAGTTATGTGAGTTGTGTACCCAGCAGTGACGGGTCCAGCGACTGGAGGTTGCAGATGTAATCCCTTCCCAAGCTACTGCAAGTTATGTGAGTTGTGTACCCAGCAGTGACGGGTCCAGCGACTGGAGGTTGCAGATGTAATCCCTTCCCAAGCTACTGCAAGTTATGTGAGTTGTGTACCCAGCAGTGACGGGTCCAGCGACTGGAGGTTGCAGATGTAATCCCTTCCCAAGCTACTGCAAGTTATGTGAGTTGTGTACCCAGCAGTGACGGGTCCAGCGACTGGAGGTTGCAGATGTAATCCCTTCCCAAGCTACTGCAAGTTATGTGAGTTGTGTACCCAGCAGTGACGGGTCCAGCGACTGGAGGTTGCAGATGTAATCCCTTCCCAAGCTACTGCAAGTTATGTGAGTTGTGTACCCAGCAGTGACGGGTCCAGCGACTGGAGGTTGCAGATGTAATCCCTTCCCAAGCTACTGCAAGTTATGTGAGTTGTGTACCCAGCAGTGACGGGTCCAGCGACTGGAGGTTGCAGATGTAATCCCTTCCCAAGCTACTGCAAGTTATGTGAGTTGTGTACCCAGCAACGGGTCCAGCGACTGGAGGTTGCTAGCTACTGCAAGTTATGTGAGTTGTGTACCCAGCAGTGACGGGTCCAGCGACTGGAGGTTGCAGATGTAATCCCTTCCCAAGCTACTGCAAGTTATGTGAGTTGTGTACCCAGCAGTGACGGGTCCAGCGACTGGAGGTTGCAGATGTAATCCCTTCCCAAGCTACTGCAAGTTATGTGAGTTGTGTACCCAGCAGTGACGGGTCCAGCGACTGGAGGTTGCAGATGTAATCCCTTCCCAAGCTACTGCAAGTTATGTGAGTTGTGTACCCAGCAGTGACGGGTCCAGCGACTGGAGGTTGCAGATGTAATCCCTTCCCAAGCTACTGCAAGTTATGTGAGTTGTGTACCCAGCAGTGACGGGTCCAGCGACTGCAGATGTAATCCCTTCCCAAGGAGTTATGTGGTTGTGCAGATGTAATGCCCTAATCCCCCAAGCTACTGCAAGTTATGTGAGTTGTGTACCCAGCAGTGACGGGTCCAGCGACTGGAGGTTGCAGATGTAATCCCTTCCCAAGCTACTGCAAGTTATGTGAGTTGTGTACCCAGCAGTGACGGGTCCAGCGACTGGAGGTTGCAGATGTAATCCCTTCCCAAGCTACTGCAAGTTATGTGAGTTGTGTACCCAGCAGTGACGGGTCCAGCGACTGGAGGTTGCAGATGTAATCCCTTCCCAAGCTACTGCAAGTTATGTGAGTTGTGTACCCAGCAGTGACGGGTCCAGCGACTGGAGGTTGCAGATGTAATCCCTTCCCAAGCTACTGCAAGTTATGTGAGTTGTGTACCCAGCAGTGACGGGTCCAGCGACTGGAGGTTGCAGATGTAATCCCTTCCCAAGCTACTGCAAGTTATGTGAGTTGTGTACCCAGCAGTGACGGGTCCAGCGACTGGAGGTTGCAGATGTAATCCCTTCCCAAGCTACTGCAAGTTATGTGAGTTGTGTACCCAGCAGTGACGGGTCCAGCGACTGGAGGTTGCAGATGTAATCCCTTCCCAAGCTACTGCAAGTTATGTGAGTTGTGTACCCAGCAGTGACGGGTCCAGCGACTGGAGGTTGCAGATGTAATCCCTTCCCAAGCTACTGCAAGTTATGTGAGTTGTGTACCCAGCAGTGACGGGTCCAGCGACTGGAGGTTGCAGATGTAATCCCTTCCCAAGCTACTGCAAGTTATGTGAGTTGTGTACCCAGCAGTGACGGGTCCAGCGACTGGAGGTTGCAGATGTAATCCCTTCCCAAGCTACTGCAAGTTATGTGAGTTGTGTACCCAGCAGTGACGGGTCCAGCGACTGGAGGTTGCAGATGTAATCCCTTCCCAAGCTACTGCAAGTTATGTGAGTTGTGTACCCAGCAGTGACGGGTCCAGCGACTGGAGGTTGCAGATGTAATCCCTTCCCAAGCTACTGCAAGTTATGTGAGTTGTGTACCCAGCAGTGACGGGTCCAGCGACTGGAGGTTGCAGATGTAATCCCTTCCCAAGCTACTGCAAGTTATGTGAGTTGTGTACCCAGCAGTGACGGGTCCAGCGACTGGAGGTTGCAGATGTAATCCCTTCCCAAGCTACTGCAAGTTATGTGAGTTGTGTACCCAGCAGTGACGGGTCCAGCGACTGGAGGTTGCAGATGTAATCCCTTCCCAAGCTACTGCAAGTTATGTGAGTTGTGTACCCAGCAGTGACGGGTCCAGCGACTGGAGGTTGCAGATGTAATCCCTTCCCAAGCTACTGCAAGTTATGTGAGTTGTGTACCCAGCAGTGACGGGTCCAGCGACTGGAGGTTGCAGATGTAATCCCTTCCCAAGCTACTGCAAGTTATGTGAGTTGTGTACCCAGCAGTGACGGGTCCAGCGACTGGAGGTTGCAGATGTAATCCCTTCCCAAGCTACTGCAAGTTATGTGAGTTGTGTACCCAGCAGTGACGGGTCCAGCGACTGGAGGTTGCAGATGTAATCCCTTCCCAAGCTACTGCAAGTTATGTGAGTTGTGTACCCAGCAGTGACGGGTCCAGCGACTGGAGGTTGCAGATGTAATCCCTTCCCAAGCTACTGCAAGTTATGTGAGTTGTGTACCCAGCAGTGACGGGTCCAGCGACTGGAGGTTGCAGATGTAATCCCTTCCCAAGCTACTGCAAGTTATGTGAGTTGTGTACCCAGCAGTGACGGGTCCAGCGACTGGAGGTTGCAGATGTAATCCCTTCCCAAGCTACTGCAAGTTATGTGAGTTGTGTACCCAGCAGTGACGGGTCCAGCGACTGGAGGTTGCAGATGTAATCCCTTCCCAAGCTACTGCAAGTTATGTGAGTTGTGTACCCAGCAGTGACGGGTCCAGCGACTGGAGGTTGCAGATGTAATCCCTTCCCAAGCTACTGCAAGTTATGTGAGTTGTGTACCCAGCAGTGACGGGTCCAGCGACTGGAGGTTGCAGATGTAATCCCTTCCCAAGCTACTGCAAGTTATGTGAGTTGTGTACCCAGCAGTGACGGGTCCAGCGACTGGAGGTTGCAGATGTAATCCCTTCCCAAGCTACTGCAAGTTATGTGAGTTGTGTACCCAGCAGTGACGGGTCCAGCGACTGGAGGTTGCAGATGTAATCCCTTCCCAAGCTACTGCAAGTTATGTGAGTTGTGTACCCAGCAGTGACGGGTCCAGCGACTGGAGGTTGCAGATGTAATCCCTTCCCAAGCTACTGCAAGTTATGTGAGTTGTGTACCCAGCAGTGACGGGTCCAGCGACTGGAGGTTGCAGATGTAATCCCTTCCCAAGCTACTGCAAGTTATGTGAGTTGTGTACCCAGCAGTGACGGGTCCAGCGACTGGAGGTTGCAGATGTAATCCCTTCCCAAGCTACTGCAAGTTATGTGAGTTGTGTACCCAGCAGTGACGGGTCCAGCGACTGGAGGTTGCAGATGTAATCCCTTCCCAAGCTACTGCAAGTTATGTGAGTTGTGTACCCAGCAGTGACGGGTCCAGCGACTGGAGGTTGCAGATGTAATCCCTTCCCAAGCTACTGCAAGTTATGTGAGTTGTGTACCCAGCAGTGACGGGTCCAGCGACTGGAGGTTGCAGATGTAATCCCTTCCCAAGCTACTGCAAGTTATGTGAGTTGTGTACCCAGCAGTGACGGGTCCAGCGACTGGAGGTTGCAGATGTAATCCCTTCCCAAGCTACTGCAAGTTATGTGAGTTGTGTACCCAGCAGTGACGGGTCCAGCGACTGGAGGTTGCAGATGTAATCCCTTCCCAAGCTACTGCAAGTTATGTGAGTTGTGTACCCAGCAGTGACGGGTCCAGCGACTGGAGGTTGCAGATGTAATCCCTTCCCAAGCTACTGCAAGTTATGTGAGTTGTGTACCCAGCAGTGACGGGTCCAGCGACTGGAGGTTGCAGATGTAATCCCTTCCCAAGCTACTGCAAGTTATGTGAGTTGTGTACCCAGCAGTGACGGGTCCAGCGACTGGAGGTTGCAGATGTAATCCCTTCCCAAGCTACTGCAAGTTATGTGAGTTGTGTACCCAGCAGTGACGGGTCCAGCGACTGGAGGTTGCAGATGTAATCCCTTCCCAAGCTACTGCAAGTTATGTGAGTTGTGTACCCAGCAGTGACGGGTCCAGCGACTGGAGGTTGCAGATGTAATCCCTTCCCAAGCTACTGCAAGTTATGTGAGTTGTGTACCCAGCAGTGACGGGTCCAGCGACTGGAGGTTGCAGATGTAATCCCTTCCCAAGCTACTGCAAGTTATGTGAGTTGTGTACCCAGCAGTGACGGGTCCAGCGACTGGAGGTTGCAGATGTAATCCCTTCCCAAGCTACTGCAAGTTATGTGAGTTGTGTACCCAGCAGTGACGGGTCCAGCGACTGGAGGTTGCAGATGTAATCCCTTCCCAAGCTACTGCAAGTTATGTGAGTTGTGTACCCAGCAGTGACGGGTCCAGCGACTGGAGGTTGCAGATGTAATCCCTTCCCAAGCTACTGCAAGTTATGTGAGTTGTGTACCCAGCAGTGACGGGTCCAGCGACTGGAGGTTGCAGATGTAATCCCTTCCCAAGCTACTGCAAGTTATGTGAGTTGTGTACCCAGCAGTGACGGGTCCAGCGACTGGAGGTTGCAGATGTAATCCCTTCCCAAGCTACTGCAAGTTATGTGAGTTGTGTACCCAGCAGTGACGGGTCCAGCGACTGGAGGTTGCAGATGTAATCCCTTCCCAAGCTACTGCAAGTTATGTGAGTTGTGTACCCAGCAGTGACGGGTCCAGCGACTGGAGGTTGCAGATGTAATCCCTTCCCAAGCTACTGCAAGTTATGTGAGTTGTGTACCCAGCAGTGACGGGTCCAGCGACTGGAGGTTGCAGATGTAATCCCTTCCCAAGCTACTGCAAGTTATGTGAGTTGTGTACCCAGCAGTGACGGGTCCAGCGACTGGAGGTTGCAGATGTAATCCCTTCCCAAGCTACTGCAAGTTATGTGAGTTGTGTACCCAGCAGTGACGGGTCCAGCGACTGGAGGTTGCAGATGTAATCCCTTCCCAAGCTACTGCAAGTTATGTGAGTTGTGTACCCAGCAGTGACGGGTCCAGCGACTGGAGGTTGCAGATGTAATCCCTTCCCAAGCTACTGCAAGTTATGTGAGTTGTGTACCCAGCAGTGACGGGTCCAGCGACTGGAGGTTGCAGATGTAATCCCTTCCCAAGCTACTGCAAGTTATGTGAGTTGTGTACCCAGCAGTGACGGGTCCAGCGACTGGAGGTTGCAGATGTAATCCCTTCCCAAGCTACTGCAAGTTATGTGAGTTGTGTACCCAGCAGTGACGGGTCCAGCGACTGGAGGTTGCAGATGTAATCCCTTCCCAAGCTACTGCAAGTTATGTGAGTTGTGTACCCAGCAGTGACGGGTCCAGCGACTGGAGGTTGCAGATGTAATCCCTTCCCAAGCTACTGCAAGTTATGTGAGTTGTGTACCCAGCAGTGACGGGTCCAGCGACTGGAGGTTGCAGATGTAATCCCTTCCCAAGCTACTGCAAGTTATGTGAGTTGTGTACCCAGCAGTGACGGGTCCAGCGACTGGAGGTTGCAGATGTAATCCCTTCCCAAGCTACTGCAAGTTATGTGAGTTGTGTACCCAGCAGTGACGGGTCCAGCGACTGGAGGTTGCAGATGTAATCCCTTCCCAAGCTACTGCAAGTTATGTGAGTTGTGTACCCAGCAGTGACGGGTCCAGCGACTGGAGGTTGCAGATGTAATCCCTTCCCAAGCTACTGCAAGTTATGTGAGTTGTGTACCCAGCAGTGACGGGTCCAGCGACTGGAGGTTGCAGATGTAATCCCTTCCCAAGCTACTGCAAGTTATGTGAGTTGTGTACCCAGCAGTGACGGGTCCAGCGACTGGAGGTTGCAGATGTAATCCCTTCCCAAGCTACTGCAAGTTATGTGAGTTGTGTACCCAGCAGTGACGGGTCCAGCGACTGGAGGTTGCAGATGTAATCCCTTCCCAAGCTACTGCAAGTTATGTGAGTTGTGTACCCAGCAGTGACGGGTCCAGCGACTGGAGGTTGCAGATGTAATCCCTTCCCAAGCTACTGCAAGTTATGTGAGTTGTGTACCCAGCAGTGACGGGTCCAGCGACTGGGGGTTGCAGATGTAATCCCTTCCCAAGCTACTGCAAGTTATGTGAGTTGTGTACCCAGCAGTGACGGGTCCAGCGACTGGAGGTTGCAGATGTAATCCCTTCCCAAGCTACTGCAAGTTATGTGAGTTGTGTACCCAGCAGTGACGGGTCCAGCGACTGGGGGTTGCAGATGTAATCCCTTCCCAAGCTACTGCAAGTTATGTGAGTTGTGTACCCAGCAGTGACGGGTCCAGCGACTGGAGGTTGCAGATGTAATCCCTTCCCAAGCTACTGCAAGTTATGTGAGTTGTGTACCCAGCAGTGACGGGTCCAGCGACTGGAGGTTGCAGATGTAATCCCTTCCCAAGCTACTGCAAGTTATGTGAGTTGTGTACCCAGCAGTGACGGGTCCAGCGACTGGGGGTTGCAGATGTAATCCCTTCCCAAGCTACTGCAAGTTATGTGAGTTGTGTACCCAGCAGTGACGGGTCCAGCGACTGGGGGTTGCAGATGTAATCCCTTCCCAAGCTACTGCAAGTTATGTGAGTTGTGTACCCAGCAGTGACGGGTCCAGCGACTGGGGTTGCAGATGTAATCCCTTCCCAAGCTACTGCAAGTTATGTGAGTTGTGTACCCAGCAGTGACGGGTCCAGCGACTGGAGGTTGCAGATGTAATCCCTTCCCAAGCTACTGCAAGTTATGTGAGTTGTGTACCCAGCAGTGACGGGTCCAGCGACTGGGGGTTGCAGATGTAATCCCTTCCCAAGCTACTGCAAGTTATGTGAGTTGTGTACCCAGCAGTGACGGGTCCAGCGACTGGAGGTTGCAGATGTAATCCCTTCCCAAGCTACTGCAAGTTATGTGAGTTGTGTACCCAGCAGTGACGGGTCCAGCGACTGGGGGTGCAGATGTAATCCCCAAGCTACTGCAAGTTATGTGAGTTGTGTACCCAGCAGTGACGGGTCCAGCGACTGGAGGTTGCAGATGTAATCCCTTCCCAAGCTACTGCAAGTTATGTGAGTTGTGTACCCAGCAGTGACGGGTCCAGCGACTGGGGGTTGCAGATGTAATCCCTTCCCAAGCTACTGCAAGTTATGTGAGTTGTGTACCCAGCAGTGACGGGTCCAGCGACTGGAGGTTGCAGATGTAATCCCTTCCCAAGCTACTGCAAGTTATGTGAGTTGTGTACCCAGCAGTTGTGACAGTGGGTCCAGCGACTGGGGGTTGCAGATGTAATCCCTTCCCAAGCTACTGCAAGTTATGTGAGTTGTGTACCCAGCAGTGACGGATGTAATCCCTTCCAGCGACTGTGGGGTTGCAGATGTAATCCCTTCCCAAGCTACTGCAAGTTATGTGAGTTGTGTACCCAGCAGTGACGGGTCCAGCGACTGGAGGTTGCAGATGTAATCCCTTCCCAAGCTACTGCAAGTTATGTGAGTTGTGTACCCAGCAGTGACGGGTCCAGCGACTGGGGGTTGCAGATGTAATCCCTTCCCAAGCTACTGCAAGTTATGTGAGTTGTGTACCCAGCAGTGACGGGTCCAGCGACTGGAGGTTGCAGATGTAATCCCTTCCCAAGCTACTGCAAGTTATGTGAGTTGTGTACCCAGCAGTGACGGGTCCAGCGACTGGAGGTTGCAGATGTAATCCCTTCCCAAGCTACTGCAAGTTATGTGAGTTGTGTACCCAGCAGTGACGGGTCCAGCGACTGGGGGTTGCAGATGTAATCCCTTATCAAGCTACTGCAAGTTATGTGAGTTGTGTACCCAGCAGTGACGGGTCCAGCGACTGGGGGTTGCAGATGTAATCCCTTCCCAAGCTACTGCAAGTTATGTGAGTTGTGTACCCAGCAGTGACGGGTCCAGCGACTGGGGGTTGCAGATGTAATCCCTTCCCAAGCTACTGCAAGTTATGTGAGTTGTGTACCCAGCAGTGACGGGTCCAGCGACTGGGGGTTGCAGATGTAATCCCTTCCCAAGCTACTGCAAGTTATGTGAGTTGTGTACCCAGCAGTGACGGGTCCAGCGACTGGGGGTTGCAGATGTAATCCCTTCCCAAGCTACTGCAAGTTATGTGAGTTGTGTACCCAGCAGTGACGGGTCCAGCGACTGGAGGTTGCAGATGTAATCCCTTCCCAAGCTACTGCAAGTTATGTGAGTTGTGTACCCAGCAGTGACGGGTCCAGCGACTGGGGGTGTGCAGATGTAATCCCTTCCCAAGCTACTGCAAGTTATGTGAGTTGTGTACCCAGCAGTGACGGGTCCAGCGACTGGAGGTTGCAGATGTAATCCCTTATCAAGCTACTGCAAGTTATGTGAGTTGTGTACCCAGCAGTGACGGGTCAAGCGACTGGAGGTTGCAGATGTAATCCCTTCCCAAGCTACTGCAAGTTATGTGAGTTGTGTACCCAGCAGTGACGGGTCCAGCGACTGGGGGTTGCAGATGTAATCCCTTCCCAAGCTACTGCAAGTTATGTGAGTTGTGTACCCAGCAGTGACGGATCCATCGACTGGGGAGAGGGGTGTGCAGATGTAATCCCTTCTCAAGCTACTGCAAGTTATGTGAGTTGTGTACCCAGCAGTGACGGATCCAGCGACTGGGGATTGCTGATGTAATCCCTTCCCAAGCTACTGCAAGTTATGTGAGTTGTGTACCCAGCAGTGACGGATCCAGCGCCTGGGGGGAGGGGTGTGCAGATGTAATCCCTTCCCAAGCTACTGCAAGTTATGTGAGTTGTGTACCCAGCAGTGACGGATCCAGCGACTGGGGGGAGGGGTGTGCAGATGTAATCCCTTCCCAGGCTACTGCAAGTTATGCGAGTTTTGTACCCAGCAGTGACGGATCCAGCGACTGGGGGGAGGGGTGTGCAGATGTAATCCTTCCCAAGCTACTGCAAGTTATGTGAGTTGTGTACCCAGCAGTGACGGATCCAGCGACTGTGGATTGCAGATGTAATCCCTTCCCAAGCTACTGCAAGTTATGTGAGTTGTGTACCCAGCAGTGACGGGTCCAGCGACTGGGGGTTGCAGATGTAATCCCTTCCCAAGCTACTGCAAGTTATGTGAGTTGTGTACCCAGCAGTGAAGGCCCCCGGGGGGGGGGGGGGGGGTGGGGGGAGGGGTCTGGGGGTGTTCCTGAACTGGAAGGGCCTTAATCATCCTGGTAAACATATTCCAAAAATTGCAGCCCGGATTTCAGGAACCCTAGTTTAAGTTGCACCCGCCACCCACACACCGCAAGAAACATCTTCGATCCGACAAGACAGACAGACATACAGAGAAACAAATGTTTTATTAAAATTTCACCTCGGTTAAAATCTAAAACATCACTAAACACCATAAAATCTAAAATAGCACTGAGCCACTCTCATATGGAGCTATGAGAGACTATAGAATATTAATAATCGACACATAACATATATAAATATTACATTAAAACACATTTAAAACATTTAACATGGAATAAAACATATAAAAGATATATCTAACTAAACCTCAAAATGCACTTAATAATACAGTATCCGTATCTGTTAAGGAATGCGTGCTTGAACCTAAGTTGGTTATAAGCATGAAAATAAATAAAGTTAACTGGCTGACTGTTTTCTATACATATGGAGCACAATGTAACATTACCTGTTTCACACTAGGGCGATATAATCATAGTACTAGGGAACTAGTCTGATATGGTTTTTGCTCTGGCTGAAATATCGTTTTTGTTTTGATATTATGTATCGGATATATTAATAGAAACTTATTAGAAAGAAAACAACAGATCAAGTTTGTAAGCATTGTTGTGTTCAGTGAATGTGGTTAGTACTGGTAGTAATGATTTTACAGACAATTACCAATATCTGCCTCTTAGACTGACGTCACTCTTCTTTATTAATAATCTATTAATATATTTCACGTCATCTTGTTTCACAGTAGTGAACACCCGTGAACAGAAACACAGAAATACAATAAACAATATGTCAGTCAGTTTTGTTGAAAACAATCGAAACAAAAAATAATTGAAAAAAGGGACTGACTCCTTTGTTTTGCTTTTCTTTCTTTCTTTTTGTCTGTCTTTCTTTTCTTTCTTTCTTTCTTTCTTTCTTTCTTCTTTCTTTCTTTCTTTCTTTTTTTCTGCCTTTATTAATTTTTTTTTTTTTTTTGTTTTGTTTTTACGGGGGTTTGTTTGTTGTTTGTTGTTGTTATTGGGGTTTTTTAGGGGAGCGTGGTCTGTTTTTTCGTTTTCTGAATTATTTTTAGGTTTGATCGTTTTTCCCGGAAACTCACACACAGGCAACTAGTAAATGATTTCCGTACAATAATAGGGGCCTACTTATTATATATATGCAAACACACTTCACTGTATTTGAAGAGCAGTACTAGAAGTTTACGACTAACACAAACGAAGACTTTCCTCCATCGATTTGTTATAGCCGATTGGAAATGGACACGTCATCACCTCCACGCGCCACCATTGACCTGCTAAACACCACGTGGTGTTGTTTACATGCCCCATGCAACGTGCGATATAAATAGATTAAAGGTAACGTATTTTCTGTAGCGTATATTTCGACACGCTGGAATACAAAAAAATATATATATTTATTAGTGAACTTGTAAATTATTGTATCATTAATAATACTGAAACCTTGCGGAACAGGCGAAGCAACGCAAAAAATATAAAATAGAGAAAAGGAAGGGATTTAAAAAAAAAAATTGTATTTAACTTCTAGTCCTGAGTATTGTTATAGTTTTCGAAATGGGGTTGGTGTTAACGAGAATTGCTGAGTTATTTTCTGGATTTGCAAAAGACCCTGTACGAATCCTAATGGTCGGCTTGGACAATGCAGGTAGGAGTTATTGTTTGTTGTTGTAGCAACCGTTGTTTTATTTTAGTTCATTTCATTTTATTTTATTTTATTTGGGAGGTGTGGCTTTTGCGGGGGTTGGTGGATAGGTTTTTGGTGATTTACCGTTTAATATTTTTTAATTATTCATTTATTTTAATTTATTCGTTTCTTTCTTTCTTTTGTTTGTTTTGTTTGTTTATTTCATTATCCATTCATTCATTCATGTATATAACATTATTTATTCTGCAATCACTATGGTAACTAGATCAATTTATATATTTTCGGTCATGTTATGATTAGCAAAGGAACGTTGTAATGTTCAAAGTTACTTGTTCTTTGATTTCCATTTGATTGTTTTGATTCGGAAAAAGAAATTCTAAGACAATTTTCAATTTTAAAATGAGAAAGAAATTGTTGATATTTAAGAACTATTTTATGTTGGTGTATAGATACTGTAGGCGATACGGCTTTTAACACGTGTGGATATAGTGCTCTGGTAACCGGCAAGGTGGTAAGATACAACAGTTCATTTCATTAAGTGTTTGTCTTGTGTAGACTGCAGAATCATTAATACAACTGTTTACTGTATTGAAGGGAGATAACCTAGTTTCAACCCGTGAAAATTAACACGAACTTTAGTTAATCTACAAACCTGTAACACATTTAGATAAAGTTACAGTTGAGTGAAACATGAGTCTGTGAAAATAAAATCTAAGTAAAGTATGATTTCAGTTATCCAAAACGGCTCTAATAGTAAAAAAGATGCCTTAGTGTTTAAAAACTAGGGTATGCCTCTTTAAGATATCGGATTTATCCTGAGAAGGTTAGAAAGGCAGTAACCAGTTATTCTCTACACATGGTATGTTTTATCGCTTCATGGTCATAAAACAATTATACAGAAAAGTGTAGCCTCTGTGGTGGTGAGTGCTTCTCTCGATGCCGTTTTAAATAGTGCGTGTGTGATACATGTTGTGGGTTTGTTAAAGCGTCGATGTAAACACTTGCTGTGTTTGTTTACTCGTCTGCAGGCAAGACGACGATCCTGTACAAGGTGAAGCTGAACGAACAGGTGACCACGATCCCCACGATCGGCTTCAACGTCGAGACCGTCACACCATGCTTCGTCTACTTCACCATGTGGGACGTCGGGGGGGGGGGGGGGGCAGGACAAAATCAGACCGCTGTGGAGACACTACTTCCAAAACTCAGCAGGTAACTCACTCACTCACTCTCTCTCTCTCTCTCTCTCTCTCTCTCTCTCTCTCTCTCTCTCTCTCTCTCTCTCTCTCACGTCTTTGTAACAGTATTTGTACTTATTATATAGCCGATTATTAATAAATCAGTCTGCTCTAGTAGTGTCGTTAAACAACACCAACTTTATCTATGTTTGTGTAGGCGTGGTCTACGTGGTTGACAGCAACGACCCCGGTCGGCTGGACGAGTCGCGGAGAGAACTCCTGCAGGTGATTGACAGCGATGAAATGAGGGGCGTGCCTGTGGTTGTCATGGCAAACAAGCAAGACATGCCTGGTAAGCAATGCCAATGACTTTATCCTCATAAACTACGATTACAGTGTAGAGAAGAATGAACTAATTTATATCCTAGTGGAAATGTAACTTGGAGGACATGCTCTCTTACACATAGGTCTTATTAACATGCCATATATAAGAAAATTAATAATTTATTTCCATAACACCCGCATATGGGCAGAGCAAAAACAACAACATAATATACATTTATCTGCAGTAACAATAACATGAATATACATTCATTACATGAACAAACATCTGCATCAACAAATACATATGTAATTTAAGCCTTATAACCTTATAAACCTGATACTAGTGATAGTAATATATTCAAGCGGAACACAGCGAAGATTGTCGGAAACTATATATTTATGTATTTATTTATTTATTTATTTGTTGCTACAATGCCACAATTCAGTTATATGCCAAAATATCTATTTGACAAATTAGACCGCATACTGGCTGGGGTACTTTACTAGTGGAACTCTTGTTCAGTAGTGTGTGTGTGTGTGTGTGTGTGTGTGTGTGTGTGTGTGTTTGTGTGTGTGTGTGTGTGCGTGTGTGTGTGTGTACCTGTGTGTGTGTGTGTCTGCGAGGCTAGGGTAGATGGGTGGATAGTTCAGTAGTGTGTGTGTGTGCCTGTGTGTGTGTGTGTGCCTGTGTGTGTGCGTGTGTGTGTGTGTGTGTGTGTGTGTGTGTGCGGGGCTAGGGTAGGTGGGTGGATAGTTCAGTAGTGTGTGTGTGTGTGTGTGTGCCTGTGTGTGTGTGTGTTTGTGTGTGTGTGTGTGTGCGGGGCTGGGGGGCTAGGGCAGGTGGGTGGATAGTTCAGTAGTGGAGTCGTAAGATGACTGGCTCTAGTTTCATCCAGTGTTCCACTTCTGTTACATCAAAGCTCGCTTCATGTTTTCTCGAATCTCCTAATAGGTTCATATAAACACCCCTTGCTGCTATTCGTAACAAGTAGCCATTGTATTAGCAGCTGGTTTCCTCTCTGTAGACCTAGAGTCAAGATAACCTCGAGTTAAGCTCTATCCTAACCGGCCGCGAGCGACATGAGTGATGCGAGCGATTATTTTAGAAATCATTGATTTCCATTGCCGCATCCTAACTGCACGCCTGTGACGCGACAGATTTATATGTCGCGTCGAACGCGTGCGGTTAAGATATAGCAATTGAAATTAATGATTGAAATTAATGAGCAATTGAAATAATCGCTTGCATCACTGGCACCGCTCGCGTGGGTCGTGGCCAGTTAAGATAGAGTTTTAGTAGTCTTGATAACCGTAATGTAAACTGTGTTCAGATGTCGTAAAGTAACCTTCCTGTCCTCTAACTCGATTGTGTGTTTTGCGCAGGCGCTGTTTCTGCATCAGAAATCATGGAAGCTCTTCAACTGCGGAAGTTGGCTGGCCGGAAGTGGCACGTACAAGGGACATGCGCCGTAACTGGAGAGGGACTTTATGAGGCATTGCACGAAATGTCGAGATTAATCAAAGAACGAAGGCAACAACGGCAGTGAAACAGACAGTCTGGGTGTGTTATATAAAAAACAAGGTTGTACATAGCCTGTTAATTCAGCGGCGGCGGGGGGGGGGGGGGGGGGGGGGGGGGGGGGAGGAGACCGTACAAACAATCGGTACATAACCATATAGGGCATTTACCCATCGAACCAGCCACCCACCCAGCCATTTAATTATATACGTGGCAACAATTATGTTAAACTTCGGGATATTTGGGGAGAGAGAGAGAGAGAGAGAGAGAGAGAGAGAGAGAGAGAGAGAGAGAGAGAGAGAGAGAGAGAGAGAGAGAGAGAGAGAAAACACTCGCCGCCGTAACAGGCACAAGAGACTACTACGGAACAAGTAGCTAGATAACGTTTGTATGCACTTTCCCTTCCCTATACCATAGCCCAGGTCGCCAGTGTGATACCGGTACCATCCAATGATAAAAATCACGATCGAAATCGATCACACTTTGACGTATAGGTTAACCTGAAATTGATTTGTTTTAGTTTTAGTTGGAAAAAAAGTTTAAAGTTATTTTAAACCTGTTGTTGAGAATATTAGTATGTAAGAAATAGAATATTACATTCCTGTCCGTTAGATACTATTTATCTTACAACTCTTTGTTTAAAAAAAAGTATCCAACTCATTTTTGTTCATTAGATAAGTTTTTAAACAACTCGTTGTAAGACAACTGGTATCTAACGACCGCTCATATAGTATTCTCTATATAACAACTCGTTGTACGATAACTGGTATCTATCAACCGCTCGTGTAGTATTCTCTATATTACAACTCGTTGTAAGATAACTGGTCTCTAACGACCGCTCTTGTAGTATTCTCTATATAACAACCCGTTGTAAGATAACTGGTCTCTAACGACCGCTCGTGTAGTATTCTCTATATAACAACTCGTTGTAAGATAACTGGTATCTAACGACCGCTCTTGTAGTATTCTCTATTTATCCATATACTAAGCACTGGCGTATCGAGTGTCTTCTGTATGACATTAACTCCACGTTGTAATATTTAGTATTACCTCGATAAGAAGTGCGACACTGAAAGGAATTCTCCCGCTCAAGCTTAGCTATATATTATTGATATCCCACCTTATAACACGCTTCATTCTCCATGTGTTGTCGCTGTTTGTGTTGTTCTTTGTGTTTTGTCCTTTCTAAAAAGCAGTTGTTTTTGTAGTTTTTAATTTGTATGTGTGTATTTGTGTTTTTGATATACGTATATTTATATATACAGTGATGTAAATAAAAACTAAAATCAATTATTGTTGTACTTTGTAAGAGGTCTTGAAGTGGGTTGTTAAACATGTACGAAAAGCTATACTTTACATTGCGTGTGTTTATGGGTTGTATTGATATCAATATCGAGTACATCTTTAATACTCCAAAACACAGAATCTATAATCCTCTCTCTCTCTCTCTCTTGTTTCTGTTTGTTCGCATTCATACATTATATACAAATGACGTCTTCAACTATCAGTGACCGCTAAAAATCGATCTCGGAAATTAAAATAGTTTAGGTAATTCTGACATGTACTATTTAAAGGAAACCCGCTACATTTGGGTGTTTTTTATTAGCCGAAAGGTAGTTTTAATACGCACTTTTCCACAGACAAGACAGCACCTACCACGGTCTTGGATATACTAGTCGTAGGGCACTGGTTGGGGAGACAAAACCGCAATGGGTCTGTCCACGATGTTCGATCGTACGATCCGTGCACCTCAAGCGACCGCTCTACCCACTGAGTTGTTTTCCCTATTATGAGCAGGATACAGCCGATATCTGAAGACAATCTGTATTATTTATCCACATCCACATAATACCCCATAATTAACATAATTAAATGAATGGTTTTATTTCACAACGTTTCCGTTTGTCAGAGTAGTATGTACACACATATTGAGTGTCTTCGCACCTACAATATCTATGCATCAAAACAAAATAGTTCGCAAATAAAAACAATTTATTTCTTATTTAAAAAAAAATAAAAAAATGGGTAACTTTGAACAAAACAGCATTCATTTGCTGATCATAACTATCATACAAGTAGTTGGTCCCTAAAAACTATATCTTTTGCCACTGACGTTTGTCTAGTCCTCACATCTTTATAATACATAATGCAGGATATATATATATATATATATATATATATATATATATATATATATATATATATATAATGTGCGTTAATGTTCCCACTCAAAGAGCATAAAATTACGCACTGATTGTTTTTGATCGCGAAGCACGTGGCGTGACGTTGCACATGCGAAGGGTATGATTTGAAATTGAACACCTTGTTTGTGTGTACGTTGTGTGCACTCTGTGGCAATATTCTTTCTTGTTTGTTACTGGAACACTAAATCATAACCTTGCTGTCACATTCTTTACAGCATTGTGTAACTTTACAACAATGCGACGTCTCCAACGTCAGAAACGTCTCATGGCTGTAGGCATGCTCCAAAGCACCACCCAGCGAATTGTGGCCCATACACTTAATGTGTCACAATCAGTCATTAGTCGATTGTGGGCCCGATATTGACAAACTAGAAATGTGGATGATCGTCCCCGTTCAGGACGGCCAAAAAAAAGGGCCGCAACTCCGGTTCAGGACCGCTTCACAAGGACTTACACGCTGAGGAATCGAGGTCAGTCAGCCAATCAAATCGCAAGAGAACTTTGTGTTACAACTGGCGATGCAGTGCCTGGTCAGACTATTCGTAACAGACTGCATAGAAGTACTTCGGGCCCAGGACAGATTTCTGGCTATCCAGAGACCGGTCCCGTGACAGATATGCTAGAAGCATTAGTGGTATGTGAGCATGTTAAAACATTACCTGACCTGCATAGATGTAACATCCAGGCATGTCGACCCTACTTTACCCCACATTTGACTGCGAGACACATCGCTGCCAAACGTCAATGGTGTACACATCGTAGACATTGGGCTAACTGGTGTTGGGCTCGGGTAATGTTTTTAGACGAGTCCAGATTCAGACTGGACTTCCATGATCGACGACAGCGTGTCTGGCGACGTCCCAATGAACGCTACGTCAACGTCAACGTTCGTCCTCACGACCGATTTGGAGGAGGGTCCGTTATGGTGTGAGGTGGCATCACCATGACAGCCAGAACCCAGCTACATATTGTTCATGGGAGGGTCACTGGGCAGTAGTACCGTGACAACATCCTTGCATCGATCGTCGTGTCCTTCGCACGTTAGGATCGACGCCATTTTGTTTTTCACGACAACGCCCGTGCTCACCCGAGTCTACTGGTCACTGCATACCTGCAGCAACCGAACATCACCACACTTTCATGGCAGCCGTAAGCCGAGACCTTTCACCCACTGAGCACATGTGGGACATCATAGGACGACATCTCAGAGAACCTCAACGTCAGTCAACCAACTTGGTTGAATTAGGCACCGCTGTCGAAGATAATCTTTAAAATGCCAATCATTTGTCACATGAGTGCTTGTGTTTTACCATTAATTAATATTGCAATAAAAATTAACACCTGTCTGTTATATTGTGTTTTATTTGAATATTCCTAGGCTTATTTTGAACATTACACATATTATCTGAATAGACCAGGCGAGCGATCTACCACTTTTGACAAATACGCTATTCGTAAAGAAAGAAATGTTTTATTTAATGACGCACTCAACACATTTTATTTAGTGCCATATCCAAACATTTCTTTCTGGAGGGTACTCCCCATATTCCCTGTTGACTGCAGTTGTATTCATGTCTCTAGTGCCATACCCAAACATTTCTTTATGAAGGGTGCTCCCCATATTCCCTGTTCTTTGCAGTTGTATTCATGTCTCTAGTGCCATACCCAAACATTTCTTTCTGGAGGGTACTCGCCATATTCACTGTTGACTGCAATTGTATTCCTTTCTGTAGTGCCATACCCAAACATTTCTTTCTGGAGGGTACTCCCCATATTCCCTGTTGACTGCAGTTGTATTCATGTCTCTAGTGCCATACCCAAACATTTCTTTATGAAGGGTGCTCCCCATATTCCCTGTTCTTTGCAGTTGTATTCATGTCTCTAGTGCCATACCCAAACATTTCTTTCTGGAGGGTACTCGCCATATTCACTGTTGACTGCAATTGTATTCCTTTCTGTAGTGCCATACCCAAACATTTCTTTCTGGAGGGTGCTCCCCATATTCCCTGTTGACTGCAGTTGTATTCATGTCTCTAGTACCATACCCAAACATTTCTTTATGAAGGGTGCTCCCCATATTCCCTGTTCTTTGCAGTTGTATTCATGTCTCTAGTGCCATACCCAAACATTTCTTTCTGGAGGGTACTCGCCATATTCACTGTTGACTGCAATTGTATTCCTTTCTGTAGTGCCATACCCAAACATTTCTTTCTGGAGGGTGCTCCCCATATTCCCTGTTGACTGCAGTTGTATTCATGTCTCTAGTACCATACCGAAACATTTCTTTCTGGAGTGTACTCCCCATATTCTCTGTCGACTGCGGTTGTATTCCTTTCTGTAGTGCCATACCGAAACATTTCGTTCTGGAGTGTGCTCCCCATATTCCCTGTTGACTGCAATTGTTTTCATGTCTCTAGTGCCATACCCAAACATTTCGCTCTCTCTCTCTCTCTCTCACACGTGCAAGTGCAAGTGCATCAACTGTGTAGCTAAGTCGATAGAGGGCTTGCCTGAAATGTCTGAGTCGCAGGATATAGGCTAATATCTGGTAATTATCGATCGATTGTATACCTGCCCGCACACCAAGCGAGCGTTTTACCATTGGACTACGTCGTTCCCTTTTTCTTTAGTATGCGAGCAGCTTTAAAAAACAATATACTCGTTCTTAAATACCCTTCCGTGTGGGAATTAAGCTTTGTTCTCAACGTTGCATTACAAGGAGGTTTAGTGTCGCGTGGTTTTACAACGGGTGCTGTTGCCACCGCAGTAGACGTGCAATGGCAAAGTTTCCCGTGGTCTACATTTGCGTTGTCGTCGGCGCGGTGTTATCGTTTGCATACGTCAATCTGATGTCCAATATGAACAACGCCAGTAAATGGCATTCATTCTTCGAGAAGAAACCTGCTATACGGTAGAGTGCATTTATTATTGAAATATTGTCAAAACATACACTTAGTCTTCGAGAAGAAACCTGCTATAAGGTAGAGCGCACTTATTATTGAAATATTGTCAAAACATACACTTGGTCTTCGACAAGAAACCTGTTATAAGCTTAGATGTATTTATTGTTGAAATATTGTTAAAACATACACTTAGTCTTCGAGAAGAAACCTGTTATAAGCTAAGATGTATTTATTATTGAAATATTGTCAAAACATACACTTGGTCTTCGACAAGAAACCTGTTATAAGCTAAGATGTATTTATTATTGAAATATTGTTAAAACATACACTTAGTCTTCGAGAAGAAACCTGTTATAAGCTAAGATGTATTTATTATTGAAATATTGTTGAAACATACACTTAGTCTTCGAGAAGATATCTGTTATAAAGTAAGATGTATTTATTATTGAAATATTGTTAAAACATACACTTAGTCTTCGAGAAGAAACCTGTTATAACCTAAGATGTATTTATTATTGAAATATTGTTAAAACATACACTTAGTCTTCGAGAAGAAACCTGCTATAAGGTAGAGTGCATTTATTATTAAAATACTGCCAAAACATAAACGGTGTCTTCGAGAAGAAATACACTATAAGGTAGAGGTGTAAAACCATAAATTTAATATTCTATATTTCTTCTAGAAAATCCAATTAAGGGGATAACCTTTCTGTGCTATATCGTGCTTTTACTGTCGCAAAATATTAGTTTCATGGACGGAGTCGGAACGTATATCGGTTGTTTTACTGGACGACATCGCAAATTTAGTGTTGATGGCCACGCGTTAACAGTGGCAGTCATCATGGACGGAGTCGGAACGTATATCGGTTGTTTTACTGGACGACATCGCACATTTAGTTTTAATGGCCACGCGTTAACAGTGACAGTCATCATGACGGAGTCGGAACGTATATCGGTTGTTTTACTGGACGACATCGCACATTTAGTTTTGATGGCCACGCGTTAACAGTGGCAGTCATCATGGACGGAGTCGGAACGTATATCGGTTGTTTTACTGGACGACATCGCACATTTAGTTTTAATAGCCACGCGTTAACAGTGACAGTCATCATGACGGAGTCGGAACGTATATCGGTTGTTTTGCTGGACGACATCGCACATTTAGTGTTAATGGCCACGCGTTAACAGTGGCAGTCATCATGGACGGAGTCGGAACGTATATCTGTTGTTTTACTGGACGACATCGCACATTTAGTTTTAATGGCCACGCGTTAACAGTGACAGTCATCATGGACGGAGTCGGAACGTATATCGGTTGTTTTACTGGACAACATCGCACATTTAGTTTTAATGGCCACGCGTTAACAGTGACAGTCATCATGGACGGAGTCGGAACGTATATCGGTTGTTTTGCTGGACGACATCGCACATTTAGTGTTAATGGCCACGCGTTAACAGTGGCAGTCATCATGGACGGAGTCGGAACGTATATCGGTTGTTTTACTGGACGACATCGCACATTTAGTTTTAATAGCCACGCGTTAACAGTGACAGTCATCATGACGGAGTCGGAACGTATATCGGTTGTTTTGCTGGACGACATCGCACATTTAGTGTTAATGGCCACGCGTTAACAGTGGCAGTCATCATGGACGGAGTCGGAACGTATATCTGTTGTTTTACTGGACGACATCGCACATTTAGTTTTAATGGCCACGCGTTAACAGTGACAGTCATCATGGACGGAGTCGGAACGTATATCGGTTGTTTTACTGGACGACATCGCACATTTAGTTTTAATGGTCACGCGTTAACAGTGACAGTCATCATGGACGGAGTCGGAACGTATATCTGTTGTTTTACTGGACGACATCGCACATTTAGTTTTAATGGCCACGCGTTAACAGTGACAGTCATCATGGACGGAGTCGGAACGTATATCGGTTGTTTTGCTGGACGACATCGCACATTTAGTGTTAATGGCCACGCGTTAACAGTGGCAGTCATCATGACGGAGTCGGAACGTATATCGGTTGTTTTGCTGGACGACATCGCACATTTAGTGTTAATGGCCACGCGTTAACAGTGGCAGTCATCATGGACGGAGTCGGAACGTATATCTGTTGTTTTACTGGACGACATCGCACATTTAGTTTTAATGGCCACGCGTTAACAGTGACAGTCATCATGGACGGAGTCGGAACGTATATCGGTTGTTTTACTGGACGACATCGCACATTTAGTTTTAATGGTCACGCGTTAACAGTGACAGTCATCATGGACGGAGTCGGAACGTATATCTGTTGTTTTACTGGACGACATCGCACATTTAGTTTTAATGGCCACGCGTTAACAGTGACAGTCATCATGGACGGAGTCGGAACGTATATCGGTTGTTTTGCTGGACGACATCGCACATTTAGTGTTAATGGCCACGCGTTAACAGTGGCAGTCATCATGGACGGAGTCGGAACGTATATGGGTTGTTTTACTGGACGACATCGCACATTTAGGTTTAATGGCCACGCGTTAACAGTGGCAGTCATCATGACGGAGTCGGAACGTATATCGGTTGTTTTGCTGGACGACATCGCAAATTTGGGGAGGGACGTAGCAAGAACAAACAAACTTATAAAAAGTGCATTCTAGTCCACTGAGTAAATTTGCTGTCAGGTTGTTTGTTTGTTTATATTATTTTATGACCAAATAACAGCGAATATACTGAAATAAAATAATAAATAGCAGGCGCATGTGCAGGGTTCTAGGTTGAGGCGAGCAAAGTTTACAGGGGGAGGGGGTCGAGACATAATAATAATAATAATAATAATAATAATAATAATAATGTTATTATTATTATTTGATTATTGCAGAGGCAGTATTCATATACGGTTGTTGTCTATGAAAAACGTACACAAAAGGGTCCGCTATATTCATATTTACCCTCCCCCACCTCCCCTGTAAAGACGACGCAATGTCTGTACATAGTATGTATTCCTTCTGTTTCATGTGGTTCGGTAATATGGATCAATCAAATACTTATTTACCGCCTATATACATTTTTGCTGTGTATATAGCCATCCCTCGTTAGTGGGGGCTATATACACGGCCGTCGTATATATAGCCACTTCGTATATAAACACTGTCTAGTTCACAGTATTCTTTAAAAATGTAACAAGTCCTATCCTAAGCCGGCTATAATTCCCCATGGGGTTATGGCATATTTTGCAAAAAAATTGTCCGCGTACAACTAACGATAAATTTACCTGTACATGCAAAGGTCTAACTGTTCGGGTTTGTCGGCGTTTAAAATGCTTCTGTTGCTAAAATATCAACAATAAGTGGTTTGTGGTAGTTATGTAGACGGTTAAATAAAGTACTTTTAGCGACAAATCAAATGTATATATTTTCATATAATACTTTGTTAGGTCATTAATTAGGTCAACCATCTGTAGCTGAGTGAGTGCCTTTAAGTCTCTATACACGGCGGTCGTGTATATAAAATTCAAGGGTACAATACACGGCTGTCGTATATATAGCCTCATCACTACTCGGTTCTGTCGTACGTTTTAAACTCCTTATAAAAGATTTCCAATTTTTTTTTTAATCAAGCTGCTCACTGGTTGGCATGGGATTCTCTCAATCATGGTTCAATTAAACTATTTTGCTTGATACAACAGAGAGGTTTGGTATTCCAAATGAATGTAATTCCATTTATAATCCATATTTAGAGAAATAAGGCCCAATAAATCTGTGACCGAGTGCCTTTAAGAAGCGATCTTAGCGCTATGATCACCTTAAGTGCATAACTACTGTCTGCCCGTATGGCGATTTAGCACTAAAATCCAGGCTCTACCCCCCCCCCCCCCCCCCCCCGCAATATTTCCGAATTAAAAATATTATTGATAGTAAATCTTAAGGCAGAGATGGATAATGCAGGGAATTGCATTCCAGGACATCTAGTTTTCAAAATTGTACAGGGGAGCGAATCTATAGCCTAAATGACAAAAAAACGAGGACAGCCACTCTCAAAGAGATCCTTTACTGGGCAATTCTAAATACATCCTTCCTGCACCAATCAAACGAGGTCTACCTCTCCCAGACTAGTTTTACTAAATCAAAACTAACATAGGACATAGCTCATTGGAATAAATATAGTTATGATGTCATGCATTTGTGAATCACTGTCGTACCAGTGATGATATCAGGTGGTCGCGAAAGGTTAGCATATCCTTCCCCACCGGTGGCACGCGTCATGAGTACTGCTGCCACCACAGGTGCCAAGTATGTCACTTTATTTAAGTCATCTTAAGGTTCTCCTATACCAAATAAAACCCCTATGCGACCTTGTTAACGTTTGTGGGGTGTTTTTATTAAAAAACCCATTATATGCAATATATCAATTCTACAACCCCTACCTCAAAGAATTAACTAAAACAAATGGAACCTTATTTTCAATATAACCAGATGTTTTTACAACACCCCTGGATTCGCATGACATTTTATTACTTTGTTTTTACAAATTCACACCACATGTTTCAAGCACAATGCTCATTAACACAGTGGTATTAGATGAAATAGAATTTCATACGTCAAATTTCTTTTTGGCTCCACCCAGTTCAATTTTAAGCCGAATTTCTTTTTGTCTCCAACCCATTCAATTTTTAATGGAATGTCTTTTGGTCTCCACCTCGTTCAATTTGTATTGGAATTTCTTTTGGTCTCCACCCCGTTCTCGGTTAATCTAGACTGCAGTCTGTCCCACAGAGAACACCTTTTTTCATGCCATGTAATTTACTACAATTTATTTATATATGAGCCAATTGATTTGTAAATTGCACACAAAGATAGTACTTTTATGTTATTTTCAAAACACGTTTACTTTTCGTCTTACGTCAAACCTAACTGAAATTATTTACCAAAAAATCATTTTCATAGAATGATGGGACGGACTATAGATGATCGAAATTAGATGAGGGGTGGAACGTAGCCCAGTGGTAAAGCACTCGCTTGATGTGCGGTCGGTTTGGGGTCGATCCCCGTCGATGGCCCCATTTGGCTATTTCTCATTCCAGCCAGTGCACCACGACAGGTATATCAAAAGCCGTGGTATGTGTTATCCTGTCTGTGGGATGGTGCGTATAAAAGATTCTCTGCTGCATTAGAAGACATGTAGAAGGTTTCCTCTGATGACTACGTGCCGATGATTAATGAATCAAGGTGCTCCAGTGGTGTCGTTAAACAAAACAAATTTCTAAACGAGACGACACCAAGGCTGAACATTGTTGTACACAGCGGAGAGCTTTGATTAAATTTGCACAGCACAGCGTCGTTTACTTCATTATGCGAACAGCTGTCACAGAAATAGAATCGTCGTAAAACATTCCTTAATGTCCTTTTGAGTCAGTCTTACCAAGGTGTTGTTGTCGGGTCACCACACTGAGCGATTAGTTTGACAATATGGTGTCACCGCAGTCGTTGTACACTGACAAAGATTCGCAAAGTCGTCGCTGTTGTTCCCTCAATTGTGTACGTCAGTTAGACGTCCAATATATACAACGCCAGTAAAAGGCGTCCACTTCTCAAGAAGAAACCTGCAATAAGGTAGAGTTGGATCGCCAAAACATGAATTGTGTGTTCGGGGACCAATCTGCTATAATATAGAGTATTATTTATTGTTAAGATATTGTCAAAACATATTCAACAATTGTATTTATGGTTAAATATTAGTCGGGCAATGAATCAAGTGAATGTTAAAATGGGATATAACAAGCTACTGGTTTTATTTCATAGATTTATATTAAAATATATATCATCACATTATTTTGCACTTACCATAGTTTGACACCTAATATCCGATATATTTACCATAGTTTGACACCCAATAGTCGATATATTTACCATAGTTTGACACCCAATTGCCGATGTATTTACCATAGTTTGACACCCAATAGCCGATATATTTACCATAGTTTCACACCCAATAGCCGATGTATTTACCATAATTTAACACCCAATAGCCGATGTATTTAACATAGTTTGACACCCAATAGCCGATATATTTACCATAGTTTGACAGCCAATAGCCAATGTATTTACCTTAGTTTGACAGCCAATAGCCGATGTATTTACCTTAGGTTTTTGTCCACCCAATAGCCGATGTATTTACCATAGTTTGACACCCAATAGCCGATGTATTTACCACAGTTTGACACCCAATAGCCGATATATTTTTCGTGCTGAGGTGTCGCTAAACAATTATTCATTCATATTATATTAAATAATGAACATTGCTCAATATATATATATTTTAATAGGACTTATTGCAAAACCACAAGGGGTTGTTAGACAACACATACGCGTGAAATGTTCTTATCTGGTTAGTTTGACATGGCCAGGTGAAAGACAAACTGATGCCAAGGCTACAGAAGGTGAATATCGTGTTTTGTCTTCAGGGGTTAGTAACAGGTGAACCCCAGCGAGTCGCCAAACGTGCACGGACCAGGCGAGGCATTGTCCTTACCAAGATTGTCGGAAATCCTGGCCCAGTCTGCTTAGAGCGCAACACCCAACTCTGTCAACGTGGTCAGCTGGCGTTCACGTTGTCCGAGACGTCGCCCCATGATGTTCTAATTCTTGTTCCAGCCAGTGCACCACGACTAGTATATCAAAGGCCGTGGTATGTGCTATCTTGTCTGTGGGATTTAGCGTGTTTCCTCTCATGAATACATGTATATGTAAAAATTACCAAATGTTTGACATCCAATAACCGATGATTAATACATAAATATGCGCTAGTGGTGTCGTTATACAAAATAAACTTTTAACGTGCATTTGTATATTAATCGTGTATGTTAATGAGAAACCAGCCGTGACCGGTTTTTCAAGTCCCACGATTAGTGATCGTCAGCTTTGTACATTTTGATGAGTACACGTCACGTGTTTTGAGACAGGCGATTGGTAGCCACACTTATAATCGGGCTGGCGATTCGGGGTCTACCTCTTATGGCTGTATACCGGCCTCGGTGGCGTCGTGGTTAAGCCATCGGTCTACAGGCTGGTAGGTACTGGGTTCGGATCCCAATCCAGGCATGGGATTTTTAATCCTGATACCGACTCCAAATCCTGAGTGAGTGCTACGCAAGGCTCAATGGGTAGGTGTAAACCACTTGCACCGACCAGTGGTCCATAACTGCCTGTGGGAAGCGCAAATAAAAGATCCCTTGCTGCCTGTCGTAAAAGAGTAGCCTATGTGGCGACAGCGGGTTTCCTCTAAAAAACAGTGTCAGAATGACTATATGTTTGACGTCCAATAGCCGATGATAAAAAAATAAAATAAATGTGCTCTAGTGGCGTCGTTAAATAAAACAAACTTTCATTTTTTTTACTTATCGCTGTCTCAAATGGCTTAAATGTGAACTGGCCTTTAGTGGCATATACATGTGTATCTAGTGTATTGTTTTATGGTTGTCAGATATGGGGATTTCTGAAAGCAGAAGTAGTTGAGAAGATACATCTTGGTACATCAATATTATGTACTTTAGGTAGAATGTATAATTGTGCTTTAAACATTTAAATACCTCCTCGGTAATTTCGTGATCATTGCGCATTTGATGTATCATTTTGCAATGATTTTTTTGTTACACGAGCCTCGGTTAAGTCCGTTTCTGGTTTTGTTTTTGTAAAAACGTTTGTTTGTTGATTCCTACGATGTAATTTTCTTTGTTCATAATTACAATGGTGGAACTTTTGTCAGCTTTTCTTATAACTATTGATCTATTATTAATTTTACTTAGATCCTTTTGGAGATGCAACGATTCACTCAAGTATTCGGTGAACCGAATACAAGCTATCCGCGAGACGTATTCGTTATTCGGTACCCAAAGAACCGAATATATTCGGCTTTTTTTCTCTCTTTTTTTGTTGAGGTTTTTAAAATCTGTATCATTATTATTTCTATTATTATTATTATTATTATTATTATTATTATATACATTTAGAAAGATCACATTTTGCAACACAGAAGTACATAAGCTCCCATTTTTGTAGGGGGCAGGCTGATTTTTGCCCGAATTAAACAAAAGTGCCCGAATCTGGATTGCAAAGTTTATTCATATTAGCATTACTGCCAAACTGCTATATAGGGTTGGACAAGAATCGCAATGCATTTTTACATGGGTTATAAGCAATATTGGGGTAGAATAATGAAATTACATGATGAAAAGTGGTCAGCTCATTTTGTCCGAATTACTCTATTGCTTTTGCCCGAATTTAAGGATTTTCTCCAGGACTGGCGTAGGGGTTTGGGGGTGGCAGTTCTTCAACAACAGTAACAGCCGGCATTATTGTAGGGCTGAATAACGACATCCAAAATCTATTTTGGCAAAACCGTCTGCGATGCCCAATGAAATAAGAGTTAATTGTCTAACGCGACCTTTAAAGGCACTCAGTCACAGATGATTGACCTAATTAATGACCTAAAAAGTATTATCTGAAAATGTGATTTGTTGCTAAAAAGTACTTTATTTGTCCATCTACATAACTACCACAACCCACTTATTGTTGATATTTTGTCAACATAATTGAATTATGTCGACGGTCCATAATTCAGGGAAAAAAAATAACGGCTGTTTGGGGCGAAGAGGTGTGACGTATTATGTTTTAATCACGTGGCGGGCATCCCCCAAATAACAGCAGTGTCAAAAAGACATGCCAAGCTTTTGTAACGAGAACGCTTTACCATTCTCTGCGAAGTAGGGTAAATCGAAACAAACACAATGGAAATAAGTTATTAAAAATAACAAAAACATGTACTGAATGATAATAAGGTTATATATTAATTTATTTTAGCAACAGATCCAAACAAAACAAAAATATATAATTATTATTACGATGACATAATGTATATCTAGATTATATCTATATTTATATGAATACCAACCTGTGGTATGTATGTAACGATGTTCTTAGATATGTACATGCATCTAATGTATTTATAATTTTTGTTATACATCTTGTTCTTATATAATTTCATTTATTGATCTTTGTATATGTCTATTATTAACCGTCTTGTCGCGTGAATGTTATAAGTTGTATATGTATTACTATTTATTCCCATATTTATATTTATTCACTTTCGTTCGGTCAGATACGTTTGGGAAGTCCACTCGTTTCGTAAAAATGATATCTAGCAAAAACTCGTATAGTATTCTATATATTCGCATTAGTACCAAGACGCTATATAGGATTCCAAACAAATCAGTCTGCATTTTTACATTTCAGACCAGCTCATTTTGCCCTAAAGAATGAATGAATGTTTAACGACACCCCTGCACGAAAAATACATCGGCTATTGGGTGTCAAACTATGGTAATCAATATAAAAAGATTTAAACAAAAACACAGTGTAAAGAACTGTGCAAAAATACAAACATCACAGATAGATACTGACATTTACCCAACATCTTAATTGTATCCCGAAGAAAACAAGGGGATTTGTGCTGTATTGGCCATTCTCAAAGAGAATGTTACACCCCTGCACCATATATATATATATATATATATATATATATATATATATATATATATATATATATATATATATATATATATATATATGTGTGTGTGTGTGTGTGTGTGTGTGTGTGTGTGTGTGATAAGCTAAATATCGAAAATAAATTCCAGAAGACTAGGAATACTAGGATTAAAAGTCCTGTGGACTAGGAGTACCAGGAATAAAAGTCCCACGGACTTACATTCCTCGGAATGCACGTCCCACAGACTTAAATTCCTAGGAATACAAGTCCCACAGACTAGGATTCCGAGGAATGGAAGTCTGATCCGACAAAGATTAAAAAAATCACAAATAATCAGATTGTGACTTACCGTCAAAATCTAAAGTTATAAAACATATTATTAAAAATTATGTTGGTGTATACAGAAATTGTCTTTTGCTGTTCGCCAAATATTAAGTTTTTTGGAGTTACCATTTTTCATATATATATATTTTTAAAACAATTTTGGGCTACATATAATTTTTTTTAATTTCTTAGTGTTGAACACATGAACACATAGCCTACTTTATATCTGTAGTTGCATTAAATACTTTGGAAAAAGCAAGATATTCGTCGTACTTCAATATGCTAACAAAAATGTAAGACGATTACAAAAATTCATTCGCGTATCTGATCCACAAATCTATGACGTAGAGATTTGAACCCACAATAACATTAAGAGATTCGCACACGTATCCATCACACTATGAGGGAAGGCTGCCAAAACCTCACTTTTTGTCGTGTATTTCTGGCAGCTCGTGCAAATTGCAGAATATAACAAACGGATATCTAATTTGTCGGACTAGTATTTCTGTCACTGCTGTAGAAGGAATTCAAGTCCGGTAGGAATACAAGTTATAGGATAAAAACAACTTAAAAATAAACCAGGTATGAAAGTCCGCGTAGGACTATGGTTCCTAAGCTATGGATGTCCGATAGGACTACTGTTCCTAGGAACACCGGCGGCTTAACCGCCAGGGGCAGTCCCACCTGCTTCCATTAAGACTCAGGGAGGGAGGGATGGGGGGGGGGGGGTTGCAAAACCGGCGATCCAACTGCCGGGGGCGGTCCCTTCTGCTTCGACACCCCCACTACTCGACAACAGACCACGCCAGGGGTGGGGGGGGGGGGGGAATCAAAGTTGTCAGCACCGCGGCAGATGGAAATATACCGGTGTAAAAGGAACGCAGGTCCGTAGGAACAGAAGTCCTATCGGACCTCCATAGCTTAGGAACCATAGTCCTACTCGGACTTTCATACCCAGTGCTGGGGCGCCAATGGACACTTTCGGGCAAAATGAGCTGGCCTGAAATCTTCACTATGTATTTCCATCATTCTACTCACAATATTAGTTGTAATCCATGTACAAATGCAGACTGATTTGTTTGGAATCCTATTTAGCGTCTTGGTAGTATAATATAAATATACGTTGTGTTCCAGATTCGGACATTTTCGTTTCATTCGGGCAATAAAAATCAGCCTGCCCCCACCCCATCCCTACTCCCAAAAAGGGAGCCTGAATGCCTATTGTGGCCAAAACTGTCAGGTGTAAAAGTGTCATGAATAGTTAGTCTGTTTAAAAATATCTTTGTAAATTGTGTGTGCATATTATTGATAGTATGATAATTGTTCAGGGGTTACTGTTTTGTCTTAGTCGGTGTAGTGGCCCATTGAGCTGCTAAAACCCACTCTTAGTCATTAATATTTCTGTTAATTGATAAACCTTAATGAAAACCATTTAACATAATTTGTTATCGATGGTATTGTTGGTTGGGACTAAGATATCATATAGCCCAGAGTCTGATATGTCATATGTTAGACCAAATTCATTTTTGAAAATGAGCAAAATTGACAAAGCAGGCACATGTTCAGTAAGTTATGCAGGGGAGAGGTCTAGACTGTGGCAAGTAGAAATTTGTTTTGAAGAGGGGTGTTTAGACCACGCCACCCCACCTCACACCCAACGTACACGCGCCTGCAACATTATTGACAAAAAGGCACAAACTTAAAAATTATATAAGATAATTTATATAACGCAAATATCACATTTTTTATAGTTGAATTATTATTATGATTATTATTATTATTATTATTAAGTTATTATTATTATTATTATTATTATTATCATCATCAAATACCAGTATATAATGTCTAACAGATAATTGTGTTGGTATATCAGATGGGCAAGTTATTCTTATCTGCGAGTACTAATACATGCTTCGAATTATGGAAACTCTTTTCGAGTTACTTTTAAATGTTTAAACATTTATTAGTTGGAACAACACGCAATGAATAAAGACCTTAGTTTTGCTCGTGTAATAAGGTCAACAAAATGTGTACATACTCTTGCAAATTAGATAAATGGAAAATATTGGAATAAATAGAACATATTTAAATAAGGAGTGGCGCCAGTATCCCAAGTCAATTAAATAAACCAGAAAGGAAACTGCTTTTCATTTTGTTTACATTTATAATTTATTTTGTATATGTACCACCGGACTTAAATTTTGATTGTCCAGGAATGCAAGCCCGGACTTAATATCCTGGCAGTCAGACCAGTATTCCTAAGAAACGTAAGGCCTAGGACTTGCATTCCTAGGTATATTAGACCTAGGACCTGCATTCCTAGGAGACTAAGTCCGGCAGACAACTATTCCTACGGACTTGCATTCCGTTTACACCGGCCATCTGCGTCTCTGCCTGTTGTTGTTGCGGAGCCGGCAGCTGACGCGCATGGGGAACTCAAGAAGATAAAGGTTTCAGATAAGACCCTGTTGAAACCAACAGTCTCCACTTGGGCGATCGTGTGCGACAAGCTGCCTTGCCAGTACCGCGATCATGGGGAATTTCACGAATCTCTCCCAGATCTCCATCCCCATCAGTGAGACTTCTTGGCGTCCTCTACCTTCGGGCACAGGAAATTACCAGATAATGGGAAGCAACGTCAGATGAAACGTCTTCGTGACAAGCTCGCTCCCAGGAGACGCTATATGGAAATAACAGTACATCAAACAGCCTCGCTTTCAAATATGTTGAGAAGTTTATTAAACAAGCATTCCCTTTTCTTTTCTTTGTAGACAATTCAATAGTTCAAGCTTGGGATCTGCGTTTGACAAGTGGATCGTGGTAACGACCATCTTCTCTCCCACTGATGACGTCAAGTTTCTAGCTAAAATACCCGGATGGAAAGTCGTCGTCGTCGCAGACAGAAAAACACCCCGACACTGGAGGTTTGCCAAAGTGTTCATACTAAAACGTTTAATGATTTCCTTGGAGTGCGTTTCCCCGAGGATCGATCGCCCTCAATGGATTCGGTTTTGTCTCGTCCCAACCAGTGCTCCACGACTGATATATCAACTTGGAATTGGGTCGAGTTTGACCCTAAAGTACTCGAGTCCAATATTTTCGACTAGTGGAGGCCCTACCTCTGAGTGAAACTTGTTCTACAATTTATCTGATGTTGTGTCTGTCTGTGTATCTGCTAGAATAATTCATCTCTCTTTTTCTGGACCATTTCTCTGTGTCTGGCTCTGTCTGTCTGTCTGTCTGTCTGTCTGTCTCTCTGTCTCTCTCTCTCTCTCTCTCTCTCTCTCTCTCTCTCTCTCTCTCTCTCTCTCTCTCTCTCTCTCTCTCTCTCTCTCTCTCTCTCTCAATCCATCTATCTACCTATATCTGTCTGACCATATCTGTGCAATGTGTGATATAAATGAATTGATAATTGAAGTAGTAAATTCATTGATGTTCTTGTATGGACATGTTTAGCCTTAATGCTGGTTTCTTTTCTTCTTTTTCCAGCAGTCCTAACTGTATTTTCCTAGACCTTGAAACACAACAGCAGCTTGGCTTTGAGAGTGTCGCACTTCTTCCTACCGGAAGCTACGCCCGGAAGACAATTGGATACCTGTACGCCATTGCTAGAGGTGCCAAGGTCATTTACGAAACCGATGACGACAATCGACCTCTTGACCTTCTAAGAAACTTTATTCTACAGCCGCAGACATCGGGTATTATGTTTGATGGGGAGCATCTGTTCAATCCGTACCGCCATTTCGGCCAGCCAACGTTGTGGCCGAGAGGTTATCCTTTGAACGCCATCGGAGACAACGTCTCTTACAACTACATCCTGCAGACATGGAAATCTCCTTCCATCCAACAGGGACTAGTGAACGGCGACCCGGATATGGATGCTATTTTCAGACTGACTCGGAAGAAGACGCTGACGATGTTGAATGTAACCTTTGACATGCGGGCTCCCCCTGGTGTTGTACCAGCAGGCGTCTTTTCGCCTTTCAACTCCCAGAACACGCTGTTTCTCTACGACGCACTGTGGGCCTTGCTTATTCCCACAACTACAACGTTCAGAGTGTGTGATATCTGGAGGGGCTACTGGGCGCAGCGTCTTCTCTGGGAAATGGGAGGAACTCTGGGATTCCTTCCACCAAATGCTTTCCAGAAACGAAATTCGCATTCATACCTTGACGATGCTGTTCAGGAAAAAGATCTGTACTTTGAAACAACGAGACTTTTGTTGTTCTTGAAACAATGGAACTGCCATCCAAAAGCAACCTTCTTTACCTGCGTGCTAACCCTCAGTCAAGATATGGCTAATAATAATTTTTGGAAGCAAGCTGATGTCCTGTTAACTGAAACCTGGCTCAGAGATCTGAAAATGGTTGGGTATCGCGAACCGGAGCGAGTCCAGGCAAAGTATCAAAATGGCAGCTTCTGTCCTCCAAAGGGATATAGCGATAGACAAACTGTTGTAGAGTTCTGGCCCGTTGAGCAGAAGCTGCCTATAGCGCACACGACGAAGGACACATATGACTCCAAATGGAACCATGTTCGGTCCATTTCCAGTTTTTGTTCAGAAACATCTCTAAAGCTACCCAAATACGCATTACATCAAACTTCGTCTACTTATTCCAACATTCTTCTCATAATAGTGTTTAACTTTGCACATTACGAAAATGTTAAGTTGTTGGAAATTATTTACAGCATGCATTTCCCACAAAGACTGTATTGCGGTCCTGGGTTAAGTAACTTCAGAGACGTCACACGACCTCTTAAAACACATGTCACCTTTATAGAAGTGGATATTGGAAAAGGGTACTTTGGATACGCGTGTATGATGAAGGCCATGAGCATGAACTACCATGTGGATGGATACCTGCATGTCGCAGACGACACATTAATGAATGTCTGGAATCTAAACTCACTTCCGGTTGATCGAATATGGGTCTCGTCTTTACTTGAGTTGCTGAGGACATCCGGGAAGTCAACTAATTGGGTCTGGAGGAATTCAGAGTTTGGCAAGAAAGCTTATTTGTCGTCAATGAGCGAGTTTAAGCAGGTAGACAAATCTCGGTACAACGCCTTCAAACAGACGTTAAATGCCAACACAAAATTGTCGGACGGGTTTTATCACCAACCATCTGACATTGTTTACATCCCAACCCGTTTGAAAGAGCACTTCATTTTCATCAATCGGATATTTGTAAGACACAGACTTTTTTTGGAGATGGCTTTTCCAACTTTCATCGCTGGTGTTGAATACATTAATAAACTTGTATTCTTGAAGGGAAAATATCTTTGGTACGATGGTTCCAGAAAGTATGCAGAGAAACGTTTTAACAAGGATGTGCATTTCTTGCATCCCGTGAAAATAAAACAGGTGTTAAATGCGACTAATGGTGTTAAATTCTTCTGTGAAATATATCTGCCTCTAACATTACCTGGAGTGAAAATATAAACATGTTTATTACCCCAGTGGTCACTCAAAATTGGGAAAGTATTTTATATATTTTCTGCGTGAGAAATATTCTGCATTGGTGTAACGTACACTACCACTGGACGATTTGACGCCTACAAATCAATGACGTAGCCAGTACTAAATATGACGTCATCAAGATTTGGCAAACTCATACAATGGTGTCACTTATTTTAAAGAGTTTGCGTTTACGGATGTCTGTTTTCAGTGTTAACTGGTAATACATTGTTAAATGAATGCAATTCATTACAGATATTGTTGACAGAATATATAGAACTTTGCTTTTTGAAAATTATCAATGACTTGTCTTGTAACTTTTATCATGTTCCTATACCACTAAGGTTTCGAGCATGCCTATCCCAAGTCCCGTCTCTGGAAGCCATAGACCCGACTTGGGGCAGAACACTTTAAGGGCAATTTTGAAATTTAAGCCAAATCAGAAAAAAAAATAATGAGGTCAATTATAATTTACATAAAAAAAGATGTTTAAGCGCGTTCCTAAACATTATTTATATATATATATTTATTCATCAAAAACTCTAATTTATATTTTAAAATTTTGTCGCAATTTGATCGGGCTATCTAATCTAAAAAAAAAAAAAAAAAATTAATTACTATTTAAAATACTTTAATCGTCCCTAGACTCGGGGGGAGGGAAGGGGATGTTGGCATTGGGGGTAGGGCCTTGCGCACAGGAAGGTTTCATAAACAATTTATTTTTAATTTTAAATTAAATCAATAAGAGGGTCATCAATCGTATTGGTAACCTTGGCGTGGGGGGGGGGGGGCGGCCAGAAAATGTCGGGGGGGGGGGGGGGGGGAGGCCGCCCCCGGACAATCCTAACACTCCCTACGGCCTAAACCGCCTACGCTTTGGCGCCAAATCCCCTAAATTTCGGTGTCAGCCCTATCCCCCCCCCCCACACAAAACACCCGACCTTCCCCCCCCCAGCCTCAGTGCCCTCCAGCCTCGATTTCCCTCACACTATTTTAAAAGTTTTGCCGCCACATCTCCAAAGATTAATAGATTGTCTCCTCCCAAAAGAGCAGGAAAACATTCAGTCTCCCCCGTCGGCATAGGAGCAGCGCACCGCCCTATTTAATTAAAATTTCTTTTTATTTCAATATTAAAAATATATAAAAATAAATAGAGGTTATTACCAGAGTGTTTTTCGGTATCGTCAATATCATATATTAGGAATAAAAATTGTATTATGCGAGCCTCTTTATCATATAATCTCAAGCTTAATATGTTTTTGTAAACTGTACACGCAACTTTAATTCCAGTCCGCCATTACTAGATATTCAAATGACGTAAGAATATGTGGCGCGGTGTATTTTTGAATGGAAATGACGTCATTTTGGATGTCCTTACATCAAAATAAAGTTATGCCTAACGTTTTTTTGTTTTGTGAACTCTGGACAGCTTTCAGTGTCAAATTACCATTGAAATGTTTTTATTTGATAACTGAATGCATGCGTCAATCATGGAGTCTCACCCAAGTAGGGGAGAGTGGGGCATAACGCGATACTTAACGTTTGTTGTGCTCTCATTGGCCATGGATATGCGTTACAAGGGCAAATGTAATACATTGTGCTTCATTAGGTTATAAACTATCCATATACCAGACAACAGCTGGCAATTGTAGAGCATAACCAAATATTATGAAAATTTCAAAAGGGTCTGAAATTTCCCATATTGCCCCATTTACGGGGTAAATTGGGATTTGGTAAAGGGGCAAATTGAAATGGATGGGGCATAATGGGATGACATTCTCCCTCCACAGATCACAGAAAAATAAACAACTCTGATAAACTATCAAAGCTGCAAAACATTTATTTTAACTGAATAAAAGCACCACATGAACATCTGTTCACAATAGATTATAACTAAAACCTCCAAACAAACTTATAAACTGAATTCTAGGGAAAGTTAATCACTTTACGGAAGTAATCAGTAAATAAGTAAAAACCTTGTATAACACAACAGTTTACTCTTAACTCACAGAGTAGGCCAAACAAGAAAAAACGGTTCAACTATCATAACTATTCAACTTCTGAACCTCAACTGTCAGATTTAAGGTGATTTAGTCAGAACAGATATCACAAATAAAGTCATCCTCTTCAACCCCTGCACAGTCCTGGTGAGACCACCCTTTGCAGGTGGTACACTGAACCCAAACTTCATCTTCAGCCGAATTAGAGTATACATCATTGCAATATAAGCACTGTGCATCTTCATCATCAATGCTGTTTCCAGCAGGCCCCTCCGTTACAACTGTAGATATTTTGCTGGCCTTGCCACGCCTACTACCACATTTCGCTCCTTTCCCTTTTGTTTTAGGCCTAATCACTTTATTCACAGTATTTGCTTTCTGCTGTTCCAGGAGTTGCTGCTTGTATGGGCTACTTGTTAATACAACCGTTGATCCACGTTTTATGCCTTTACGTGTCACAGAAACCTTTTCTTTGAGCTTCGGGATTGGAGAAATAACAGACGGTAAAACAAAGGACATCGGTTTTGCCCTAGGAGAGGCCACTCCAGAAGTGGAAGGAACAGCAGGAGGAACCTGAAACCCATCCTTGAGTGCTGGTGCTGTGCGGGTGGGTGTTTGTGGGTTAATAGTACCGGTGGTGGGTGGAATGACAAGACTTGGCGACGCATCCTTAGACACTGGTGGTGTTGGTGTAGGTGTTTTTGGCTGAGTAGCATCAGTTTGACAAGACTCTGAGGTAGTAGGCACTGGTGGTGTAGAGGTGGTTGTTTTTGGCTGGGTAGCATCAGTAATGGATGGAACGACAAGACTCTGAGAGGTAGCCTTAGGCACTAGTGGTGTAGAGGTGGGTGTTTGTGGTTGGGTAGCATCAGTAGTGGATGGAACGACAAGACTCTGAGAGGTAGCCTTAGGCAATGGTGCTGGAGGAGTGGGCGCCTTTGGCTTGATAGGACCAATTGTAGAGTGTTCGTCTGGCCGGTTATCAGTATGAATGACTGGGGAGGCAGCGTCAATAATGTCATCTGCAGCATGCATAGGTACATCTGTCGTGTCGGCAGGTGAAAAGTCATGTTCCTGGAAGATATCCCTATTCACTGGGAAAATGCCTGTCTTCCTAAACCCGTTGACAGCAGTGAGAGAAGTGGCAGCTCTGATGTATGCCTGTCCAAATAATTCAGCTGCCTGATAAGTTGTAACCACTTTTCCTGGATTATGACGGAGCCATTTCTCAACCTCCTGTGTGTAGAAGGTGCTCAGAGGTTTCATGAACGAAACATCAAGTGGTTGTAATCTATGGCTGCAGTGGGGAGGAAGGCACCATATTACCACACCATTATCTCTTTCCAAGTCGACCACTTCCAGGTTCTTAGTATGAGTTGCGTGGCCATCCAGGACAAGTAGGACTGGGTCTTCCTTACATGGCTTACAATGTTTCATGAAGTGCTGAAACCATGTTACGAACGGCTCCGTCTGCATCCAGCCAGACTTGTGGACCACACAAAGTGATCCTGGAGGTGCACCCATCTTCAAATGCTCTTTCATTCTCACCCTAGGAAAAATTATCATTGGTGGGATATAATTGCCAAGTGCGTTCATACAAATAGTAGCAGTGCTCAGTGTGCCACGCTCTGCAGATGTTAGAGTGCCGACTTGCTTCTTGCCTCTGAGAGCAATGACATTAGATGGGACTCCCTGCACTGTGGTTATTCCTGTCTCATCCACGTTATAAATCCTACCTGGTTCAAAATGGTACTTGTCTTGCAGTGATTCTAACAAAATAAAAAATGTCATGACACTCTGACGATTAAAACCTCTAGCTCTGGCTGCAGAGGTGGCTTCAGGACATCTGATTGACAAATTAGAGTATCTGCGAAGAAAATTTGCCAGCCAATCTTTGCCAGCTCTCTCAGTTTCACTGTGGAACTTATGTGGAAGTCCATTTCTCTCCGCCAGTTGGAAGGCCAGCAATCTCACATCAACAGTGGTCAGTCCATGAAATATCTCTTCCATCCTTAATATGTAGTTCACCAGTTCTTCCTCCAATGGTTTTGGGAATACTGTTTCAAAATTACCAAGTCCTTTGTTTGAATCAGTTGCTCGTTTGTTCTTGTCTTTCACCCTACGCTCTAGTGTGGACTTCGGAACATCATATTCCTTGCTGGCAGTAAGGTATCCAAGTCGACCAGATCTCACTTCATTGATTGCTCGTTCCATGGAAGTTTCAGACCACGATTGGCGGTTGGTTTTTCTTTTATATGTACGCACCATTTTATATGCTACTGTCTAGAAAGACCTGCAATTATAAAGGCACCATTAAAAAAAATATATATTTTACCTTTTCCAAGGTGAGAATTGGCTGTAGCCTAGGCATAAGCTATTTATTGCATGTCTTGACAAACTTAGGACCATCACTTCAACAAAAGATCGACCAAATGTTTTGATATGTTTAAACGATTTACTATGGGGCAAAATGGGAATGCCTATGGGGCAAAATGGGAATGTTATCCCGTTATGCCCCAGCCATGGGTCTTGTACTTGACCGCCACTAAGCAAACACCATCAAATGTATCAAAACTAAACTCTGTTAATTTAACGTGTATGTGATCTATGACCAACCAAACCTAATATAGAATGGATCCATGTTATATATTTGTAACGAACGCAACTTTAAATAATCAATATCTTACAAGAAATTGACGGAAAATCGTGTTTTTTTAAATCACAGTTTCTTCTTACCCGATAAAAAAGCGCGCTGCCATTTGCAGGTCACGTGATTTACAGGGAATATTCGGGGCATACTCCGACAATTGCCGACAAATTACAGACAACAAAAATCCATTTTCTCGTTATGCCCCACTATCCCATTATGCCCCACTCTCCCCTACGTTTGCTTAAATGTCAATAAACCTAGAGCCGAGACCTCGACTAATTTACATCTAATTTGCAAAGTTATCAAATTCTTAAAGTATGTGATCTGAAAAACATCACATACTTTGATTGCACTGAAAATGTAAGATATTATATGATAAACAAACATATTAAAAAACGAGCACGTTTGTAACCTAAACTACAACTACAAGGTGGCCGGCCACCCAAAAGAGATTTATTAGTGACCTATCAAAGTTCGGCTTGGCATGAAGCCCAAGGTGACTCAAAATACTTTAATCAGCCAGAAGCGGGCCAGCCAAATTGTCGAGCCAACGACAGTTTATATTACTCTTAATTATTTAGATCAAATGGCGACTTAGAAAAACGGTATACATGGGCGTACATGACCGAACCCCCCCCCCCCCCCCCCCCCCCCCCCCCCCCCCCCCCCCCCCCCCCCCCTGAAATCGCTTTTTTATAATTTAATATATCTGACATTGATATCTGACATTATTATATTTACTCAACATAGAAATATATGCCCAATATCTCTGCAATCTATTTTGGAACCCCCCTTTTCAAAATCCTATGTATTGGAACCCCCCTTTTCAAAATCCTATGTACGCCCATGTATACTGTCTAACCTACCGTTCTTCAGTCGCCAATTGAAATCAAACCAACATCTGGAGGACTGCATTATTTAGCTAACTCCTTGCAGCCCTCCGTAATATAAATCATAATCAAATTTTAATTTTAGTTTCATACACAAAGGCGATTAACAACCTGTCTATTACTTGTTTAAATATTTTAGGAGGATTTAATAAATTATTTGCATTAAATTGAATGTTATTATTTCTAAAGAAATTTTCCAGTCTTTTTATTATTATGTTTGGTGCACTCGAATAAATAATGATTAACATCTTCCACCAAATGGCACTCCAAACAGTTGGGTGTATCAGATTTATTAATGTTAAATGGCATTCCAAACAGTTGGGTGTATCAGATTTAGTCATGTTAAATGGCATTCCAAACAGTTGGGTGTATCAGATTTAGTAATGTTAAATGGCATTCCAAACAGTTGGGTGTATCAGATTTAGTAATTTTAAATGGCATTCCAAACAGTTGGGTGTATCAGATTTAGTAATGTTAAATGGCATTCCAAACAGTTGGGTGTATCAGATTTAGTAATGTTAAATGGCATTCCAAACAGTTGGGTGTATCAGATTTAGTAATGTTAAATGGCATTCCAAAATGTTAGTAATGTTAAATGGCATTCCAAACAGTTGGGTGTATCAGATTTATTAATGTTAAATGGCATTCCAAACAGTTGGGTGTATCAGATTTATTAATGTTAAATGGCACACCAAACAGTTGGGTGTATCAGATTTATTAATGTTAAATTTCATATTATTTACACCTACAGTAACACCCATACGTAGTCTAGCTATAATTTTAGTAGCTTTTACATTAAAAGAAACTGGACCAGGTGTATTCGCCTTTGGTTTGATAGTGGAATGTCACACTATGGTTCTATGATTGCATTCAGTCTGCCATAGACTACCAAAGTGTGGTTCTGCAATAGATTCCACTTCTTTATAATTATAAGGAACAGAAATTCCCACGCCAGGACTAGTAAGACTTTGTTTAGCAAAGGTATCCGCCAACTCACTGCCCCCAATACCCACGTGAGCCGGGACCCACTCGAGACCAACTTTCACCCTATTACAAATTATTTTATAATACATTTTATAAATGTTTTGAATTATTTCTGGTCTGATCGTATTGGAGCCTCCGATAGCCTGCAAGGCACTCAGGCTATCAGAGAAAATGACATAACTATTGGGGCTATAATTTTTATAATATTTTTCAATCCACATCAATGCATAAAGGATGGCCATTAATTCCGAAGTATATACTGATATATTATCCGATAGTCTAGCCCTAATGGCTATCGGTTTAACACTTACATTTTTAATAACAAAGGTCATACCAGTTTTACCAGTGGTGGGGTCCTTGATCCATCCGTGAACACTTGGATCTCTTCTGGATAAAAGTCCCTCACCACTGCTTTAAAAATTACATTTTTAAAAACTGGATTCTCTACTTTAATACTTTCTTTTCTGATGTGGTAATTGACTATTGGTTTGTCAACCAGCCATATCTGTCCAGGATCAATATTGGCCCTTCTGATAGGCAAGCCGACTGTACCAAAGTCATTTGCAAATTTATTTAAATAAGAAACAATGGTTATGTCCTTCTCACTGGTAGACTCTATTTGTATTGGTTTTAATTGGTTGACAGGAGAACCAGGCATTAAACTACGTATTTTATTTAAATATTTAAGGTCCTGCCTGATCCTTCTCGGGGAAAGAGGTAATGACCCCCAACTCAGCCATGACGCTATCATATGGAGTACAGACAGTGCCCCCAACAATAATTTTGAGGGCCCTGCCATATACTGCATCAAGCTTCCTAAGCTGAGTCTGTGAAGCACAGCTGAAAGCCATGGCCCCATACTGAAGCCTGGACACAATGAATGCCTCAAAGATAATGAGCATTGTTTTCCTGTCTGCGCCCATGATGTACCTGACAGTACTCTCATCAAATTTATATAAAAAGTACAATTGCCAGTTACCTCAGCTATGTGGGCCCTAAAATTTAAGGCAGTGTCGAAGATCACTCCCAGGAATTTGACTGACTGTACCTGTTCAATATTAACTTCTTTTAATTTTAATTCTAAATTAACTGGTTTACGCTGCATTTTTCTAAACACTTTAGATTTAGTTTTCGCTTTGGAGATGGTAACACCCCAGACTGAAGACCATTTATCTAAACTATCTAAATCAGACTGGAGATCTTTACTAATATTTTCATATGAATTACCAATTCTCCAGAATGCAGTGTCGTCTGCAAACAGACCAACACTCAATTTAGTAACCATACTTTTATTATTTGTCTCTAGCACCTTAGCCAAATCATTGATAAAAATACTAAAAAGTGCAGGTGCTATCACTGATCCCTGGGGGATGCCATTTTCCAAAGTAAGAATGGGTGGAAAATTACCATATAACTTAACAGAGAACCTCTGAGGCCCCACGACCAAAACTGTAAGTATATTCACCGATACACCTCGTAAAGTGTGGATATAAGTTAGAGGTTTTGTATCTGAAATGCAAAATTAACTGTAATTTAGCTTAATATATTTTACACTTATTTTTTAAATCATCAAATGTGTGTGTGTGTGTGTGTGTGTGTGTGTGTGTGTGTGTGTGTGTGTGTGTGTGTGTTGGGGGTGGGTGGTAATATGTACATGTAAAAAAATTTGTTTTATTTAACGACACCACTAGAGTACATTGGTTTATTAACCATCGGCTACTGGATGTCAACCATTTGGTAATTTTAACACATACTCTCAGAGAGGAAACCTGCTACATTTTTCCATTAGCAGAAAAGGTACCTTTTATATCCAACATCCCTGACAGAATAGCACATACCACGGCCTTTGATATACCAGTTGTGGTGCACTGGCTGGAACGAGAAATAACACCAAGTGAGCGCTTTACCACTGGGCTACATAACGCCACTTATTCACGTATGCACTTATGCATAAGACAAGAATACACAGCAGTGCTAGATAAACCAGTCATTGGGAATGTTTTGGAATGAAATAACAAAAAGGCACTGAGGTATGGGGTAATTAAAATTATAACAGTAATTAAACAAGTATGTGGTATGAATAGCTACCAGAGACAAGCATCTGTAGCGGTTGGAGAGACAAGGACTGGGATGTGGAGATCAGAATTTCCGCCATAGAGTAAAACGAGTATGGCGCCATTCCTAAATGTTTTTGCAGATTTTATTTTGTAAGTTAACCTTTTTTAACAAAATTAATGATTCTTATCATTACTGTATGATTTTTTTAACCCTAATCCTAAACGTAACCCATTTTCTTTCTGGAGGGTGCTCCCCATATTCACTGTTGACTGCAGTTGTATTCATGTCTCTAGTGCCATACCCAAGCATTTCTTTCTGGCAGAAACGCTAAAGATAGACAGCGAAAGAAATTGAAAGGAGCTGGCAGATCGGGACGAAATCAGATGGACGTCAAAGAAGAGAAAGGAAAGGGGGCAGCGGGATCAAGTTTTTTCTTTTAGACATTTATAATAGTTATTTATAATACTAAATTTAATTCCATTATAATGCATTATAATCTTTCATTTCAGTTAAACAGAGGGCAGCTGATTTTAATAAAATATAAACCTATTAAAAATATCACCTGATTTGGAAATAGATTCTGTCTCCTATATTTTCAGAATATTTAATATTCCAGTTGTGTTGTAATGCTCGATATAAGCTGTGGCAGTATTGTCTGTAGGGTTTGCCACATCACCTGGTTCCAAAGTGTTTTCACATCTGTGAATAATCAGACATCAAAATCAATATCTATGTATGTAACAGTCAACCTCGACATACATAGAATATATAGATATACTAGCCAGTGTCAGGCCTTCCCACTAATGGATCGACCGCGTAGATTGTAGGCCCCATGCATGTGGTTGAGTTAAAGAGCATCCTTTTTATGGATGCCTCGATAGCTCAGAGCGCATCGTTGTTAGTCTCGCAATTTGCGGGTGATTCGGTGCTACAGGTTCGTGTCCCAGCAACGGCATGGGACAATTTGTGAGGCCAGAAAGGATTTAATTATCTCCTGCGCCAGCGTGTTAATATCTCTGTGTATAACAGTCAACCTCGACATACATACAATACGTAGATATTCATACATCAATACATACATACATACATACATACATACATATATATATATATACACACACAGACATGTTTGAATGATATCTGAAGTGCGTCTGTGGGGGGTGGGGGGGCATAATTTCTAGTGAGGGGCACAACCTATAGTGGGGGTTTACAAGCCAGATTTTTATATTTAATATTTTATTTTACAAAGAGACAAAGGATAAAAGCCCATACATTTTGGTTCTCAAGTGGGGGGGGGGGGGGGGGGGGGGGGGGCGGGCGGACACGACCCGTGTCTCCACCCTCCGGTTCCTATGGGCCTGCTACTTTGTTATTTTCAAAACACTTTTTGTTATATTTTACATCAAGTCATACTGATTTCACTGACCAAAACCCCCTATTTCATCCTTCCAGCACCGCATGTAGGAGGACTGAAACGTGTTCGCAACCGCACTGTTCCAATGCAAATAAAGGACGAATGAATGAATTATTAAAATGAAAAAACTAAACAACACACACAGACCCCGCACCCCCCCCCCCCCCCCCCAAAAAAAAAACAAAAACAAACAAAACAAGCAACAACAACAAACAAACAAACAAAAAAAACAAAAACAAAAAAACAACAACAAACAAACAAACAAATAAAAACAAAAACAAAAACAAAACAAAAAAACAAAGAAGAGAAAAACCCTAACGTTTATATTGGGGCGGATAATAAAAACTTGGAACTGTAACATTAGATACCCTGGACCCATAGACCGAATATTTCTGTCTCTGACAAGCTTTACTTCATGTTTTATATTTATTTTTTAATGATTTGTCTATTTTATATTAATATCTTATGTTCAATGGCTTTTACAAAGTCATTGAACATACGATATAAATATAAAATAAAAAATAGAAATAAATATAAAACATGAAATAAAGCTTTACAGACACAGACATATTCGGTTTACTACTAACACAGCGTAGTTTTTGTTTGTTTTGTTTTACCGGAATGTAAATGAAGGAAGAGAAGTCAAAAGCTGGTAATGTAGGTTCTTGCATTTTACTTTCGAATATTAAACATGATTAACAAGGTAACAACATGGTGATACAGATAAAATATATATGTCTAAGCTCTTAGGTGAACGATAGAGTTGACACTGCGACTGAGACCTCAAGGGTCTCCCCTTGGGTCCCACCTGCCCAGTCTATCTCTGGGTCTCTATATATCTATATATATGGAAAAACGAATATTTATAAGATAGATATGTTTGTTGACTGGTAATTGCCATGGGTTTGAGTCCTTAACTGATAAGCTGGTGGCAACAATTAATAGCCATGATATTCTTAATTGCTGTAATGTAGTTTCATACTAATTGGACTGATTGCTATCCTCTAATTAAATAATGCCTAAGTTAGAGCGTAAATGCAGGTGACACAATAACCGTTAATTGAATCGTATATATATATATATATACAGCTAACTATATATAATTTTTATTTGAATATACACATGTAGTTGTAAATGTTCCACTATGATACTACAAAGGTACCGGAGTAGAGTGGGGGGGGGGGGGGGGGGGGGGGGGGGGTGTATCTAGGGAGTATTAGTCGTAGGAAGAGTTTGCGTAATAGTTTATCAGCTTAGGTCCAGATTTGAGAATAATGTGGACAATCCTGACAAAAGCAAAAAAAAAAATTCCCCATTTACTATTTATTATCTTAGTTTTTAAATTGTAATATGAATACTTTCTTCTAGATGTCACCTAGGTTTGCAATAATATTTTGGTTTAACCTGGTAGATTTGGGTGCAATGAATGCAGTCATTCAAAATATAATCAGATGGAGTCCGTTGGACGTATATGAACGGAACGACATTCAGGGACAAAATCATGGTCTTTTCTTTTTCTACTTCTGTTCCTATTTTTAGTCTGCTTGTACTGTTCCAACTACGACAGTAAATCAGCAATGTGATTATGTCTATGTACAGAACAGCATCTGGTTTCAGTAGTCAAGTTAGAGGTGCCGTCTTTGAAATGCAAAATTAACTGTAATTTAGCTTAATATATTTTACACTTATTTTTTAAATCATCAAATGGAGGGGGGGGGGGGGGGTAATAATATATATTGTTAAAGGCATATCAGCACATCTTAAATAGTGCGAGTCTTAGCATCTTCTTACTTCAGTATGGCTCTGTTCTAAGACATAACATAAACATAAATGGTGTCATCGAGAAGAAACCTGTTATAAAGTAGAGTTGTATTTATTGCTGAAATATTGTCAAAACATAAATGGTGTCATCGAGAAGAAATACACTACAAAGTAGAGTTGTATTTATTATTGAAATATTGTTAAAACATAAATGGAGTCATCGAGAAGAAACCTGTTATAAGCTAAGATGTATTTATTGCTGAAATATTGTCAAAACATAAATGGTGTCATCGAGAAGAAATACACTATAAAGTAGAGTTGTATTTATTATTGAAATATTGTTAAAACATAAATGGAGTCATCGAGAAGAAACCTGTTATAAGCTAAGATGCATTTATTGTTGAAATATTGTCAAAACATAAATGGTGTCATCGAGAAGAAACCTGTTATAAGCTAAGATGTATTTATTATTGAAATATTGTCAAAACATAAATGGTGTCATCGAGAAGAAACCTGTTATAAGCTAAGATGTATTTATTATTGAAATATTGTCAAAACATAAATGGTGTCATCGAGAAGAAACCTGTTATAAGCTAAGATGTATTTATTGCTGAAATATTGTTAAAACATAAATGGTGCCATCGAGAAGAAATACACTATAAGATAGAGTTGTATTTATTATTGAAATATTGTTAAAACATAAATGGAGTCATCGAGAAGAAACCTGCTATAAGGTAGAGTTGTATTTATTATTGATATATTGTCAAAACATAAATGGTGTCATCGAGAAGAAACCTGCTATAAAGTTGTGTTGTATTTATTATTGATATATTGTCAAAACATAAATGGTGTCATCGAGAAGAAACCTGTTATAAGCTAAGATGTATTTATTGTTGACATATTGTCAAAACATACACTGGGTCTTCGACAAGAAATCAGCTATAAGGTAGAGTTCATTTATTATTAAAATATTGTTAAAACATAAAAGGTGTCTTCGAGAAGAAATACACTATAAGGTAGAGACGTATTTAATGTAAAAACATAAATTGAATATTCTATATTTCTTGTAGAAAATCCAATTAAGAGAATAACCCTTCTGTGCTATATCGGTGCTTTTACTGTCGCAAAATATTAGTTTTATGGACGGAGTTGGAACGTATATCGATTGTTTTACTGGACTACATCGCAAATTTAGTTTTAATGGCCACGCGTTAACAGTGGCAGTCATCATGACAGAATGAATGAATGAATGAATGAATGTTTAACGACACCCCAGCACGAAAAATACATCGGCTATTGGGTGTCAAACTATGGTAAAAGTGAAACAAATTTGATAATCAACATCAATATAAAAATTCAACAGTTAAATTAAAACACAGTGTAAAGAACTGTGCAAAAATACAAATATCACAGATGAATCAAATTAAAATTTACAATAAAAGTCAGTATCTCGAAGAAATTGTAATAAAAGTTCTGGATGGAATCGAAAGGATTCCATCACATTTCTCTGACCAAATATATCCTTTCGAATTTCCTTCAAAAACTGACACTCCACCAAAATGTGACGCACAGTCAGAGTACACTGACAGTGTTCACACTGAGGTGGAGGATCTTTCTTTCAGATAAATGAATGGGTCAAGTGAGTATGACCAATGCGGGCACGACACAAGACTATTTCATCCTTCCTGCACTGTCTATAGGAGGACTGCCACTCTCCCAAGACTGGCTTGATAGCATGAAGCTTGTTCGTAACCTCACCGTCCCAATCACGTTGCCAAATTGAAAAGATAAATTGGTTGATGTTAGGTTTAAAATCAGTATAAGGCACACCAACCCTGGCATGAGGCAAATCCAAAGCAGACTTGGCAGCTGAATCTGCCTTTTCATTACCCCTGATGCCAACATGGCTGGGTACCCAACAAAATACAATGTCTTTATTGGCAATAGATAAAAAGACACACTTTCGTATCACCATCCCAGTTAAGGGATGGTCCAGCTTCATATTACGTAAAGCTTGGAGACACGAAAGTGAGTCTGTAAAAATAATAAATTTGGATACTATTGAATCTTTGATTTCTTCTAAGGCTTTAATGACTGCCCAAACTTCAGCACTAAAGATTGATACTGAGTCAGGCAGTCGCATGGAAAGTATTGTGTCTGATGGAAAAACTGTAGCACAAGCCACAGAATTTCCATCCCGTGATCCATCTGTATACACAGGAATGTAATCACGGTACTTGTCTTGAATTTCCATGAAAAACTGTTTATAAATAACAGCATCTGTGCGATCTTTCTTCAGATGCACCAGATCAAATACAATTTTAGGTGGTGTAAGACACCAAGGTGGTAAAACAAAATATGAAGGAGTTTCCAAAGTGTCATTTAAATCAATGTTGGAAAGCGACAAAAAACGCTTAATGCGAAGACCAAATGTACGAATAGCATTTAGCCTTGCATCAAACAACTTCACATATTTGTTGTCAAACACCGCATCATGTGCTGGATGTTTCGGTAAAGATTTAATCTTGGTAGCATACTGCAGAGAAAGCTTGGCACGTCTAGCACCCAAACAAGGTTCGTGTGCATCAACGTACAAGCTCTCTACAGGAGATGTTCTAAATGCACCAAGACATAGCCTAAGTCCCTGGTTGTGTATAGGATCTAGCATCTGCAAGTAAGACTTGCGTGCCGACCCATACACAATGCATCCATAATCAAGTTTAGACCTGACAAGAGATCTATACAGACGGAGCATAACCTTGCGGTATGCTCCCCATTCTGTATTACCAATAACTTTTAAAATATTGAGAGCTTTCAAGCCCTTCTTTTTAACATATTTGAGATGGGGCACAAAAGATAGTTTCCTGTCAAATATAACCCCCAGAAATTTAGTCTCCTCCACAACTGGAATTGGATTTTTGTCCAGAAACAACTGTGGATCTAAGTGGAGACCTCTTTTCTGGCAGATATGCATACAAACCGTTTTTGCCTTTGAGAATCTAAATCCATTGTCAGTTGCCCATTGATGAAGTTTATTCAAACAAAGCTGCAACTTACGTTCAATGATACTCATATTGGACGATCTGTAACAAATCTGAAAATCATCGACATATAACGAGCAATCCACACCAGGTGTTAAACACTGGGAGATGCTGTTAATTTTCACAGAAAATAAAGTTACAGACAGGATACTACCTTGAGGCACACCCATCTCCTGTGGGTGAATGTCGGACAATGTCGACCCCACCCAAACTTTAAAAGATCTATCTTTTAAAAATTGTGAAATGAAAACAGGAAGTCGACCTCTCAGGCCCATGCCATGGAGGTCGTTTAAAATCCCATACTTCCACGTGGTATCGTAAGCTTTCTCCAAATCAAAAAACACTGAAACCAAGTGCTGATTATGGATGAAAGCTTCCCTACAAAACGTTTCAAATCTAACAAGATGATCAACCGTGCTATGTCTAGATCTGAACCCACATTGCACGTTAGTGAGCAATTTGTGAGATTCAAGATACCAGACAAGTCTACGATTGATCATGCGTTCCATGGTTTTACAAATGCAACTTGTCAAAGCGATAGGGCGATAACTAGTAGGATTGGTTGGATCCTTACCAGGCTTGGGAATAGGAATAATAATAGCTTTCCTCCAATCAGAAGGAAAGTCTCCAGAAATCCAGATGTTATTAAAAATATTCAAAAGAACCATCGAAGATGATTCAGGTAAATGTTCTAATAACTGATAATGAATTTCATCCGGTCCTACTGAAGTATCATGGGCTCTAAGAAGAGCATCCTGCAATTCCTCCATAGAGAAATGCCTGTTGTACACTTCAGCATTTTCGGATGAAAAATTAATGGACTGCTTTTCAGCTTCAGCATCTGTACTGAAAGCAGAAGATGAGTTATGAGAAAAATTGTCTGCCAATGCATTGGCAATGTCACGATGAGACGTGACATCTGTGTCATTAACAGACAAATGATGAACTGTATTACTGGAATCTTTACCTTTGATTTTACGGATCCTATTCCAGACAGATTTTACTGATGTTTGTGAATTCAACTTGGAGACAAAAGTTCTCCAAGATGATTTCTTACTCTGTCTAATCTCTCTTCGAGCCTTAGCCCTAGCAATACGAAATGCATCCAGGTTGTCTGCTGTAGGTTCACGTTTGAACCGCTCAAGCAACCTGTTTCGCTCTTTGAATGCATTTTTGCACGTATCATTAAACCATGGTTTATTGAAATGCTTTGGCACTGCCGAAGTCTTAGGAATAGTTTCATCTGCAATGTCCTTCAAGATGGAAGTGAACAAAGACATGGGATCATCAGCATCAGTAATGGCAAATTGTTGCAGACGAGTGCTGCACAGATGCTGAAACTGACCCCAATTTGCCTTCGCCAACTTCCACCTTTGAACCCTTTCAAGTGATGGTGGTCCATCATTCTCCAAAATAATGGGAAAGTGGTCACTACCACAAAGGTCTGAACCAACTTTCCAGGAGAAATCAAGAAAAAGTGAAGGATTACAAAGGGTTAAATCTATAGAAGTGAAAGAGCCACTTGCAGAATGAAAATATGTATGACTTTTATCATTGAAGAAAAGTAAGTCATTTTTGAGAATTAAGTCTTCGAATTGTTTACCTCTAATATTTACATCCTCACATCCCCACAAAGTGTGGTGACCATTAAAATCTCCCATAATAATAAAGGGATTAGGGAGCTGATCAATAAGACATTGAAAGTCCCTAGGATGAAAACTAAAATGGTTTCGAGGTGGCAAGTAAACCGAACACAGAGTTATAGTTTTATGAGCCGTGACCTTTACAGCCACAGCTTGTAAATTTGTAATTAATGCTACTATACTCTGAGGAGTGTTTTCATTAACAAGAATGGAAACAGATGCTCTAGTTTCAGTTTCTTGAAATTTATGATAGAGGTTAAATCCTCTCATAGTAATATGATCAGTGTCCTTCAAGAACGTTTCCTGAAGACACACTGCAAGAGGATTATGTTTTTGAATTAAAAGACTTAATTCATCATAATTGGGCCTAAGCCCACGGCAGTTCCATTGGATGACTTTATTTTCCATCGGGAGGAAGTATGGGCTTTATCTTTGGCTTTGCTGGTGGTCTTTGTGATCGGCAATGATCTGGAGATGAAACCTCCATATCATCATCACCAATATCAGCCAAAGTTTTGTACATATTGTTGATCGGGACCGAACGCAGTTCGATCTTTTTCAGCCGACCTGAAAGTACTTCTTTTGTTTTCTTTGTGTCATTACCTGTCTTAGGGAGACTAGTGCTCGACCTATTTGGTGGATTTGTAACATCCAATTTCTTTGTGCTGGGGAGTAACTTAGTTTTTTTGTGATGCTTTGTGCACCTGTTTTTGAGCCTTCTCAATGTCAGACAGTTTTTTGTATTTGGCATCATCACAATGCCAGGTTAATTCTGTGTTAACTCCAACACTTTTAGTGGCGACTTTGGCAGCAACTGCAGCTGCATATGACTTGCCAACCACTGTTGGTGTTGCTGTTTTCACCAACCTCCTGGCATCCATGAAAGATAACTTATTTTGTACCTTTACCTGCTGAACCCGTTTTTCCAGTTTCCACCGTGGACACTCTCGCGAGTATGCACAGTGGTTGCCCTTGCAGTTAAGACAAAGTATATCGTTTGTACACGTCTTGCTATCATGGTCAAAAAGACCACATCGGCCACATGTAAGTTTCCCACGACACGTGTTCTGACCATGGCTAAACCTCTGGCATTTGAAGCAACGCAAGGGGTTTGGAATAAAGGGTTTAACAGGAATACTAAGGTAACCAGCCTTGACAGATTGGGGAAGGGTAGGGATGTTAAATGTTACGATAAAAGTATTCGTCGGTAACAATTCATTGCTCCGACGAACCTTTATCCTCCTCACAGCAGTAACACCCTGCGAACATAGATTTTGGCATATCTCATCCTCACTAACTCCTTCCAGATCCCTGCATCTGATCACTCCCTTAGACGAGTTAAGGGAGGTATGCGGAGTGACCTTAATGGATAAGGTACAAAAAACTGTAGACTTGAGAAGACAATTTGAGTGTTTTTCGGTTGAACATTCAACCAATAGTCCATTCTTTATTTTTTTTACTGATTTAGGCTCACCAGCCAAGCCAACAATTGCCTTTTGAATGGCAAACGGGGATAATTTGTTCAAGGGCCCATCATCAGTAGAACTGATGACAAGAAACCTTGGCCAATTTTGTGAAGAAATCACTTTGGATTTCTTCACATTTGTTCTTGATGCCATGGACTCCTCGTCCGAAGACAAGAAGTCCGAAACTTCGGTGTGGACCCTTTTCAGGGTCCCATCAGAATTTGGAATTAAATTTCGGATGATATCCATATTAATAATTCAAATGTTCATCAACCGTGCCCCCCACCCACCACCGAGTCCAACAAAGGGGACATGGTGCTGCGGATAACCAGCAGACAGCCATGCCAGGGATACATGATTGATATACTTGGGCAATATACAAACAATAAATCACCCAATTGACCCTAGCCACCGCCCCAAGAGCAAAAAATACACATGGTAAATTAAGCAATGCTTGCTCTTGGCTAGATGAAAGAAACAAAGGTTGTTTGCTCTTGAGCTTGACATGACCAGCCGATTGATCAGGTCGGGCCTCCCTGACCACCCGTCTGGCTGAACTCCAGGCCAAAGTGGTGTGTTGCCAGAAAACATACCCGCAGATATGCACCCAACTCAACCACCAGGATCCCATCATCCAGCATTATGGGATGCACCTCACGTCATCATGACAGAGTCGGCACGTATATCGGTTATTTTACTGGACGACATCGCACATTTAGTGTTAATGGCCACGCGTTAACAGTGGCAGTCATCATGGACGGAGTCGGCACGTATATCGGTTGTTTTACTGGACGACATCGCACATTTAGTGTTACTGTTGCTATATTACAAGAATGTAAGGAAACAACTTAAAGTTCCCTGCATCATCTATGCTGATTTCGAATGTTTGCAGGTACCCATTTCAAGATGTGAAAAAAGCCCAGAGTCGTCCTTCACTGGATGATCATCTTGTTTATTGTCAAACACATGGTCCTCAAAAGGTTGACATGCCCAAAGACGAAGATAAATGGCTATATTACAAGAATGTAAGGAAACAACTCAAAGTTCCCTGCATCGTCTATGCTGATTTCGAATGTTTGCAGGTACCCATTTCAAGATGTGAAAAAAGCCCAGAGTCGTCCTTCACTGGATGATCATCTTGTTTATTGTCAAACACATGGTCCTCAAAAGGTTGACATGCCCAAAGACGAAGATAAATGGCTATATTACAAGAATGTAAGGAAACAACTCAAAGTTCCCTGCATCGTCTATGCTGATTTCGAATGTTTGCAGGTACCCATTTCAAGATGTGAAAAAAGCCCAGAGTCGTCCTCCACTGAGAAAATGACAAAACACATACCTTCTGGGTTTGCCTATAAAGTGGTTGGCTTGTCACCTGAACATTCAGACCACATGTCACCTATAGAGGCCTAGGCACCACTGACAAATTTGTCGAGTGCATGGTCAAAGAACAAGAGGAGATAGAAGAGAAATTTAAACAGTGTGAGCTAATGGTGATGACGGGACGAGATTGGCAATCATTCAAGACGGCCACGCAGTGTCACATATGTAAGGCGCCACTCGGTCCTAATCCAGTCAGGGACCACTGTCACATTACTGGAGAGTTTAGGGGTGCAGCCCACAGTGAATGTAACCTCAACTACAAGTTTACTGGGCGCATTCTCGTTGTTTTCCATAACTTGAGAGGCTATGACAGTCATCTCATCATGCAGGCCATAGGAAAGGTCCAGAGTAAACCCATCAGTTACATTCCCAACAATATGGAAAAGTACATGTCCTTCAGTCTAGGGTGTATGGATTTCATTGACTCCTTTCAGTTTATGAACTTTTCCTTGGAGAAACTCGTAAGCAATCTGGCCAAGGAAGGACCTTCTAAGTTTGTCCACATGACCCAACATTTCGGCGCAGATCAACTGCCCCTTTTGTTGAGAAAGCAGGTCAACCCCTACGAATACTTTGATTCTGAAGCTCGGTTCTTAGAGACCCAACTCCCACCCAAAGAAGCCTTTCGAAGCTCCTTAACTGATGAAGACAAGTGACGAGGACTATGCTCATGCCCAAGGAGTATGGGAGGAATTTCACATTCATGACCTTGGTCAGTACCACGATCTGTACGTTTCAACAGATGTTTTGGCTCTAGCAGACGTTTTTGAAAATTTCCGGGCTATCTATTTGAACTATCCTGGACTCGACCCAGCTCATTTCTACATGTCTCCAGGTCTGGCATGGCAGGCAGCCCTAAAGATGACTGGTGTGAAACTCGAACTTCTTACAGACATTGACATGCACCTCTTCATCGAAAAGGGACTTAGGGGTGGAATATCCATGATATTCCATCGTCATGCCAAAGCTAACAACAACCAGGTCCCAAACCACGACCCTAATCTTCCCAATACCTATAATGCTTATCTGAATGCCAACAACCTGTATGGCTGGGCCATGTCACAAACCCTTCCAGTGTCTGGGTTCCAGTGGCTGGATGATCCCCATATAGATGTGACCGAGGTACCCGATGATGCATCTGTAGGCTACATCTTAGAAGTCGACCTGGACTATCCTCAAGAACTGCACGACCTCCATAACGAGTATCCTCTTGCTCCAGAGAAAATGACGGTGACAGAAGACATGCTATCTCCCTATGCTTCCCAGCTTCTGAAACAGCTAGACATGAGTGGCATTTCAACAGAGAAACTGATCCCAAACTTGGGACAGAAGGAGAGATATGTAGTGCACTACCGAAATTTGAAATTGTATATCTCACTGGGCATGAAACTGACCAAGATCCATCGAGTTTTGGCCTTTGAACAAAGCCCATGGTTGAAGGCCTACATCGAGTTCAATACAGACAGACGCAAATGTGCCCAAAACGAGTTTGAAAAAGAGTTCTTCAAACTGATGAACAACTCTGTCTTTGGCAAGACGATGGAGAACCTGAGGAAGCATGTGGACGTGAAATTGGTTAACAATTCAAAACGCGCTCGCAAGTTCATTGCCAAAACCACTTTGCATGCTTTTCGCATTTTCAACAAAGATCTGGTGGCCATCCACATGCAGAAGCAACGGCTGATTTTGAACAGACCGATCTGTGTGGGTTTCGCCATTCTGGACATTTGAAAATCTGAATGTATGATTTTCACTATAACTACATCAAGACCAAGTATGCATCCAAAGCTCAACTCCTGTTCACAGACACCGATTCGTTGTGTTACTACATCCAGACAGATGACATCTACCAAGACATGTTACAGGACTCCGATCTGTTTGACACTTCAGAGTACCCCACTGACCATGTTCTGTATAGTACCGTGAACAAAAAAGTATTGGGTAAAATGAAGGATGAGACTCATGGAATCCCTATCCAGGAGTTTGTGGGTTTGAAATCCAAAATGTATTCCCTCATTTTTGAGGAGAAAGGTGAGCTGGTGGAAAAGAAAACGGCCAAAGGGATCAAGAAGAGTGTCATCAAAAGCCACACAAAGCATGAACATTACAAACAGTGTCTCTTTGAAAGAGGCATACACATGTCAAACATGACTCAGATCAGGAGCTATGGCCACCAACTGTACAACATCAAAATGAATAAGTTAGGACTATCTCCCTTTGATGACAAAAGGTATCTATTGTCTGATGGCATAAGCAGTCTTGCCTATGGCCACCATCACATCTCAGCATAAAACATTGGGACCATCAGATAGTTTAGACTTAAAATGCCACCACCGTCATCTATATAAAGGGGCGACATTCACGTCAACCTCATTTCGAGTCTGACCGTCGAGGTGTGAAGATGTATCAGAACACTTGTCCAGAATGTGGGAAGAACCTTTCCAGGAGAGACGTCATGTTGAGACACTTTCAGCATAAACATACTAATGGCCTGCCACCACCGCCGCCGCCACCACCGCCGCCGCCGCCGCCGCCGCCGCCGCCGCAGCTGCAGTCACTGTCACCAACTACCTTGCTTCATCCTTTCACCATGATCGTGTCGGGACCCACCTCGTGTTGTAAGACCTTTTTGGTGTTCAAACTGCTGAGAGATGGACGATTTCACCCACCTCCCCAACGCATCATCTGGCTCTACAAACGATGGCAGCCTCTCTATGATACGATCAAATTGGTTGCTCGAGTGGAATTCGTTCAAGGCATACCTGGGGATCTTGAAAAAGATCATTATTTAGAGTCAGAAATATCATCGTGTTGGATGACCCGATGTCTACTGCTGGAAAAGACTCTCGTATCACCGACCTGTTCACAGAAGGAAGTCACCACTGAAACCTCTCCGTGATTGTCATCAACCAGAACCTCTATCACAGCAAGGACCCGACACAAAGAAGAAATTGTCATTACCTGGCACTTTTCAACAACCCCATCGACAAGCAACAAGTGATGACCTTGGCACGCCAGATGTACCCAGGAAATACCCAAACGTTCATGCATCCATATGAAGATGCCGTGAAAGAGCCATACGGTTATCTCTTTATCGATCTGAAGCCGTTGACACCCTCTACAGAAAGATTACGACCTAATGCTCTGGATCAAAAGGACGACACCCCTGGAGAAGAGCTGACAAAGTCTATAAAAGGAGAGTACAGTCGAGAAGCATGTCATTCTTATTCAGACCTTCAGAGTGAGCTGACGGGTGAAGAAGAGCTCCCAGAAATGTATTCTTGTGACGATTGTAGAGTGATGTTTCAAGACATGCACGATTTGCAGCGACACGTGAAAACATGGTGTCCCGAAAACAGAGGGGAACCTCCTGCAAATAGAGCTAGATACGAGGTGGAAGAAAGGCATGATGACACCTATGATGAGTGGGAACTGGCTGGACTGGATTATCTGTGGCAGCTCGTGGCGTCGTGGCAGGCCATCGGTCTACAGGCTGGTAGGTACTGGGTTCGGATCCCAGTCGAGGCATGGGATTTTTAATCCAGATACCGACTCCAAACCCTGAGTGAGTGCTCCGCAAGGCTCAATGGGTAGGTGTAAACCACTTGCACCGACCAGTGATCCATAACTGGTTCAACAAAGGCCATGGTTTGTGCTATCCTGCCTGTGGGAAGCGCAAATAAAAGATCCCTTGCTGCCTGTCGTAAAGAAGAGTAGCCTATGTGGCGACAGCGGGTTTCCTCTAAAAACAGTGTCAGAATGACCATATGTTTGATGTCCAATAGCCGATGATAAGATTAAAAATCAATGTGCTCTAGTGGCGTCGTTAAATAAAACAAACTTTACTTTACTGTGGCAGCTCGTCTACAACGGTCACAAAGAGGATATGCGTGAAGACCGACAAAACTACTTGTATAAGGGAACGTCTGAAGAATGGGTGGATCGAAAGATAGCCAAGGAATGAGAGAAGACGTATTTCAATACATTGGCAAATGCATTGCTATTCACTCGTTGCTTCTCTCGACCTTCTTTGATGAAACCGATTCTAGACAGAATCCAGAAAGCACTGCCGAGTACACGACCCTCAAAGACAAAATCAAACCACTCCTGAAGAGGGTGGCTGAAAAAGTTATTTCTCACATGGAAATACCCGATGAGGAATCAGACAGCGATGAATCTGAAAGTGAGAAAGAGGAATCAGACACCGAATACTAGACTGTATATAAGGCGTCTCCTTTGCCAATAACTGTCATTGATGCTGAAACTACTGAAGAGTGAGAATCATGTGGGAAGGTTACTTGAAAGACATTTATTATGATCCATCCAACCCGGTCAGTTTTTCTGGTCCAGACAAACTGTACAGATAAGTCCGAAAAGCTGGGAAATACATCATCAGCAAGAACAATATCAGAAAGTGGTTGCAAAAACAGGAGTCTTACAGTTTACATCGTCCAGTCAGAAGAACGTTTTCCAGGAACAGAATCGTGGTCACGGTAATTGATGATCAGTGTTCGGCCGATCTCATGGACATGGTAAAGTTTGCACACTATAATCGTGGTTAAACCTTTGACAAAAAAGGACTGACAGTGGCAAAAGCCTTAGAAGATGTATTCCAAGAAGGTAGACAACCCAATCGAATTCGCACAGATAGGGGTATGGAGTTTAGAGCAAAAGACTTTCAAAGACATCTTAAACAACAAAACATTCGGCATCTGCTCACCAACAACGAAACCAAGGCTGCAGTGGCAGAAAGAGTCTTAAAAACCATCAAGACCCGATTGTACAGATACTTCACATACAAACAGGACTACGAGTACGCCGATCATCTGCAGACATTTGCCAACAGCTGTAATTCCACCTATCACAAAACCATTGGTATGGCTTCAGCCAAAGTGAGCCCAGGCAAGGAAACCAACATTTGGTGGAAAATGTATTGGCCCGAGAAAGATGTGAAAACAAAGAAGAAAAGTCTTCAATTCAAGGTTGGAGATAAAGTGAGACTCTCTCATCTGAGAAATGTATTCACTCGGGAATATGACGAGAAGTGGACGGGAGAAATCTTCACCATCAGCCAAACCCTATTACGTTGCTGACTACCTCTGTATCGAGTGAAGGACTATAATGGCGAAGAAATCCATGGCACTTTCTACCAGTCGGAGCTACAGAAAGTAGACGTCAAAGATGACGACCTGTGGAAAGTGGAGAAAATCCTAAACATGAGAGGTCGAGGGGTCAACAAACAGCACTATGTCAAGTGGTTGCACTGGCCCAAGAAGTTCAATTCCTGGATACGAGCCTCCGACGTTCAAGCTATTGAATACATCAATCATTGTACATTGTAGATAGTTTTTGCCCTTCAGGCCTATCGATGTAACCCTATGTGTGTCCATTTTATATATATGTGTAGTAGTCTCTAGAGAGACCAGAGATTGTAATTAGAAATAAATTAAAACCCAAACCAAACTTTTGCTAGCCCACACAAGTCCCGCTCGAATCGATGGACGGTTGGGAGGTATGGCACTGCGTTTTGTTATTACTGCATGGGGTTCTGGAATAGGGCATTGGTCATTCTGAGGACACCTTAACACGTGGATGGGGCCTCATCTCAAAGAATGAAGGGAGTGGGTATCGAAGACATTCCCGTCAACAGGGGATCTCAACACCAGCCAGTAGAGCTCTATTTATAGCTCACGGGAAACCCCCACCAGTTTATTATGAGCCTCTCGCAGGCGTACAGACCCGTCGCTATGTCTAGCACAGTTTAACTATCCCATGCAACAAGAGTCATTTAGAACACGTGGTTTGGGATGGGGTGTGGGTAAGGGCGTATTTGTGGCTTCTAGTGAGGTCACAGGGAGTGTTACCTCGTTCTATTTTAGCTCGATTGGGAAACCCCATCTATATTTAGTGTCTCTCGTGAGAGAGGCTCGCGTGAGGCTCGGTGGGAGAGGCTCGGTTTTTCCCATGCTAATCCAATGGGGGAAAGTGTCCCAGAAACGGTAGTTTCCTACTACTACATGCAAAGGCCTAACTAGTCGGGATTGTCGGCGTTTAAAATGTTTCTGTTGCTAAAGTATCAACAATAAGTGGGTTGTATATATTTTTAGATAATACTTTGTTAGGTCATTAATCAGGTCAACGATCTGTGCCTGAGTGAGTGCCTTTAAGTATCTATACACGGCGGTCGTGTATATAAAATTCAAGGGTACAATACACGGCTGTCGTATATATAGCCTCATCACTACTCGGTTTTGTCGTACGTTTTAGACTCCTCATAAAAGAGTTCGATTTAAAAAAAAAATGAAGTTGCTCACTGGTTCAATTGAACTGTGTTTTGCTTGATACAACCGTGAGGTTTGGTATTCAAAATGAATCTAATTCCATTTATAATCCATATTTAGAGAAATAAGGTCCAATAAATATGTGACCGAGTGCCTTTAAGAAGCGATCTTAGCGTTAAGATCACCAACTACTGTCTGCCCTTAGCACTAAAATTCAGGCATGGCGGAACAGTGGGACTGTTTTAAATAAAAAATATTATTGATAGTAAATCTTAAGGCAGAGATGGATAATGCAGGGAATTGCATTTCAGGACATCTAGTACAGGAGAGCATACCCCCCCCCCCCCCCCCCCCCCCCCCGAACCTTTGCATTGTGTCCTCCATCTCAGTCAGCTTCCTGAAATCGGTTCGTAAACAGGGCCTTGGGCCCACATATTCCAAGCTATCTTAGCGTTTCTATATCGTAAAACTATGACGTATGTCATAATGATGCAATTTCGTACGGCGGTTTTACGATATCGTAGCGCTAAGATGGCTTTTCGAATCTATAGCTTAAATGACAACGTTATCCGCGATCAAGACCGTATCTCTACACAATACAGTTAGTTTGTTTTGTTTAACGGCAACACTAGAGCACATTCATATATTAGTCATCGGCTATTGGATGTCAAACTGCACAATGCAGAGTCAAGTGTGCTTTTGGCAAACTAGTGGTTGATTCCACGAATCTCTGTCTAGTGGCTCGTCTAAAGGAAGACAGCCACTCTCAAGGAGATCCTTTACTGGGCAATTCTAAATACATCCTTCCTGCACCGATCAAATGTGCGCGGTCGGTTTTGGGGCCGATCCATTGGGCTATTTCTTGTTCCAGTCAGTGCACCACGACTGGTATGTCAAAAACCGTGGTATATGTTATTCTGTCTGTAAGATGGTGTGTATAAATGATCCTTTGCTGCATTAGAAAACATGTAGCAGGTTTCCTCTGATGACTACGTGTCGATGATTAATTAATCAATGTGCTCCAGTGGTGTCGTTAAACAAAACAAACGTCTAGACGAGACGACACCAAGGCTGAACATTGTTGTACACAGCGGAGAGCTTTGATTAAATTTTCACAGCACGGCGTCGTTTACGTCATTATGCGAACAGCTTTTAAATCAATAAAGAAATATAATCGTTGTAAAACATTCCTTAATGTCCTTTTGAATCAGTCTTACTAAGGTGTCACCACATTAAGCGATTAGTTTGACAATATGGTGTCACCGCAGTAGTTGTACAGTGAAAAAAAAATCGTCAAGTCGTCGCTGTTGTTCTCTATTTTGTCAGTTAGATGTCCAATATATACAACGCCAGTAAAAGGCGTCCACTTCTCAAGAAGAAACCTGCTATAAGGTAGAGTTTGGATCGCCAAAACATGAATTGTGTGTTCGGGGACCAATCTGCTATAATATAGAGTATTATTTATTGTCAAGATATTGTCGAAACATATTCAATAATTGTATTTATGGTTAAATATTAGTCGGGCAATGAATCAAGCGACCGTTACAATGGGATATAACAAGCTACTGGTTTTATTTCATAGATTTATATTAAAATATATATCATCACATTATTTTGCACTTACATAGTTTGACACCCACTAGCCGATGTATTTACCATAGTTTGACACCCACTAGCCGATGTATTTACCATAGTTTGACACCCAATAGCCGATGTATTTACCTTAGTTTGACACCCAATAGCCGATGTATTTACCATAGTTTTACACCCAATAGCCGATATATTTACCATAGTTTGACACCCAATAGCCGATGTATTTACCTTAGTTTGACAGTCAATAGCCGATATATTTATATTAGTTTGACACCCAATAGCCGATGTATTTACCATTGTTTGACACCCAATAGCCGATGTATTTACCATTGTTTGACACCCAATAGCCGATGTATTTACCATTGTTTGACACCCAATAGCCGATATATTTACCATTGTTTGACACCCAATAGCCGATGTATTTACCATTGTTTGACACCCAATAGCCGATGTATTTACCATTGTTTGACACCCAATAGCCAATGTATTTACCATAGTTTGACACCCAATAGCCGATATATTTTTCGTGCTGAGGTGTCATTAAACATTCATTCATTCATATTATATTATATTAAAATATAATGTTCAAAACAACTAGGTGATATTCAAAAGTAGCATTAAATAATGAACATTGTTCAATATCTATTTTAATAGGACTTGCTGCAAAACCACAAGGGTTTTTTAGACAACACATAAACGTGAAATGTTCTTATCTGGTTAGTTTGACATGGCCAGGTGAAAGACAAACTGATGCCAAGGGTACAGAAGGTGAATATCGTGTTTTGTCTTCAGGGGTTAGTAACAGGTGAACCCCAGCGAGTCGCCAAACGTGCACAGACCAGGCGAGGCATTGTCCTCACCAAGATTGTCGGAAATCCTGGCCCAGTCTGCTTAGAGCGCAACACCCAACTCTGTCAACGTGGTCAGCTGGCGTTCACGTTGTCAGAGACGTCGCCCCATGATGTTCTCATTCTCGTTCCTGCCAGTGCACCACGACTGGTATATCAAAGGCCGTGGTATGTGCTATCTTGTCTGTGGGATTCAGTGTGTTTCCTCTGTTAGAATACATGCATATGTAAAAATTACCAAATGTTTGACATCCAATAGCCGATGATTAATACATAAATGTGCGCTAGTAGTGTCGTTATACAAAATAAACTTTTAACGTTCATTTGTATATTAATCGTGTATGTTAATGAGAAACCAGCCGTGACCGGTTTTTCAAGTCCCACGATTAGTGATCATCAGCTTTGTACATTTTGATGAGTACACGTCACGTGTTTTGAGACAGGCGATTGGTAGCACACTTATAATCGGGCTGGCGATTCGGGGTCTACATCTTATCGCTGTATACCGTCCTCGGTGGCGTCGTGGTTAAGCCATCGGTCTACAGGCTGGTAGTTACTGGGTTCGGATCCCAATCCAGGCATGGGATTTTTAATCCTGATACCAAACCCTGAGTGAGTGCTACGCAAGGCTCAATGGGTAGGTGTAAACCACTTGCACCGACCAGTGATCCATAACTGGTTCAACAAAGGCCATGGTTTGTGCTATCCTGCCTGTGGGAAGCGCAAATAAAAGAAGATAATTGAAGTGGTAAATTTATTGTTGTTCATGTTTGGACATGTTTAACCTTAATGCTGGTTTCTTTTCTTCTTTTTCTAGCAGTCCTAACTGTATTTTCCTAGACCTCGAAACACAACAACAGCTTGGTTTTGAGAGTGTCACACTTCTTCCTACCGGAAGCTACGCCCGGAAGACAATGGGATACCTTTACGTCATTGCTAGAGGTGCCAAGGTCATTTACGAAACTGATGACGACAATCGACCTCTTGACCTTTTAAGAAACTTTATTCTAGGCCGCAGACATCGGGTATTATGTTTCATGGGGAACATCTGTTCAATCCATACCACCATTTCGGCCAGCCGACGTTGTGGCCGACAGGTTATCCTCTGAACGCCATCGGAGACAACGTCTCTTACAACTACATCCTGCAGACGTGGAAAACTCCTTCCAACCAACAGGGACTAGTGAACGGCGACCCGGATATGGATGCTATTTTCAGACTGACTCGGAAGAAGACGCTGACGATGTTGAATGTAACCTTTGACATGCGGGCTCCCCCTGGTGTTGTACCAGCAGGCGTCTTTTCGCCTTTCAACTCCCAGAACACGCTGTTTCTCTACGACGCACTGTGGGCCTTGCTTATTCCCACAACTACAACGTTCAGAGTGTGTGATATCTGGAGGGGCTACTGGGCGCAGCGTCTTCTCTGGGAAATGGGAGGAACTCTGGGATTCCTTCCACCAAATGCTTTCCAGAAACGAAATTCGCATTCATACCTTGACGATGCTGTTCAGGATAAAGATCTGTACTTTGAAACAACTAGACCTTTGTTGTTCTTGAAACAATGTAACTGCCACCCAAAAGCAACCTTCTTTACCTGCGTGTAACCCTCAGTCAAGATATGGCTAATAATAATTTGTGGAAGCAAGATGATGTCCTGTTAACTGAAACCTGGCTCAGAGATCTGCATATGGTCAGGTATCGAGAACCGTAGCGAGTACAGGCAAAGTATCAAAATGTCAGCTTCTGTCCTCCAAAGGGATATAGCGATAGACAAACTGTTGTAGAGTTCTGACCCGTTGAGCAGACATCGCCCATAGCGCACACGACGAAGGACACATATGACTCCAAATGGAACCATGTTTGCTCCATTTCCAGTTTTTGTTCAGAAACATCTCTAAAGCTACCCAAATACGCATTACAAGAAGCTTCATCTACTTATTCCAACATTCTTCTCATAATGGTTTTTAACTTTGCACATTACGAAAATGTTAAGTTGTTGGAAATTATTTACAGCATGCATTTCCCACAAAGACTGTATAACGGTCCTGGGTTAAGTAACTTCAGAGACGTCACACGACCTCTTAAAATGCACGTCACCTTTATAGAAGTGGATATTGGAAATGGGTATTTTGGACAAGCGTGTATGATGAAGGCCATGAGCATGGACTACCGAGTGGATGGATACCTACATGTCGCAGACAACACATTAATGAATGTATGGAATCTAAACTCACTTCCGGTTGATCGAATATGGGTCTCGTCTTTACTTGAGTTGCAGAGGACATCCGGGAAGTCAACTAATTGGTTCTGGAGGAATTCAGAGTTTGGCAAGAAAGCTTATTTGTCGTCAATGAGCGAGTTTAAGCAGCTGGACAAAGCTCGGTACAACGCCTTCAAACAGACGTTAAGTGCCAACACAAAATTGTCGGACGCGTTTTACCACCAACCATCTGACATTGTTTGCATCCCAACCTGTTTGAAAGAGCACTTCATTTTCATCAATCGGATATTTGTAAGACGCAGACTTTTTTTGGAGATCGCTTTTCCAACTTTCATCACTGGTGTTGAATACATTAATAAAATTGTATTCTTGAAGGGAAAATATCTTTGGTACAATGGTTCCAGAAAGTATGCAGAGAAACATTTTAACAAGGATGTGCATTTCTTGCATCCCGTGAAAATAAAACAGGTGTTAAATGCGACTAATGGTGTTAAATTCTTCTGTGAAATACATTACCTGGAGTGAAAATATAAACATGTTTATTACCCCAGTGGTCACTCAAAATTGGGAAAGTATTTTATATATTTTCTGCGTGAGAAATATTCTGCATTGGTGTAACGTACACTACCACTGGACGATTTGACGCCTACAAATCAATGACGTAGCCAGTACTAAATATGACGTCATCAAGATTTGGCAAACTCATACAACGGTGTCACTTAGTTTAAAGAGTTTGCGTTTACGGATTTCTGTTTTCATTGTTAACCAGTAATAAATTGTTAGTTTAATGCAATTCATTACAGATATTGTTGACAGAATATATAGAACTTTGCGTTTTGAAAATTATCAATGAACATGATTAAAATATAAATGATTACGAGGTGGCAAGTAAACTGAACAGAGCGTAACAGGTTTGTGAGCTGTAACCTTTACAGCAAGAGCTTGTAAATTAGTAGTTAATGTTACGATACTCTGGGGAATGTTTTCATTAAAAAGAATGGAAACAACCCCAGATGCTCTAGTTTCAGTTTCTTGAAATGCATGATAGAGGTTAAATCCTCACGTGGTGATATCATCAGTGTCCTTCAAGAAAGTTTCTTGAAGACACACTGGAAGAGGATTATGTGTTTTAAAAAGGTCATCAAAATTGGGACTAAGCCCACGGCAGTTCCACTGTAGGATTGTATTTAACATTGGGTGGAAGTAAGGGCATTATCTTAGCCTTTGATGGTGGTCTTTTGGTTTGTGGATGATCAAACGAATTGCCAGTTAAAACTGATCGCTATTCATGTTTCTTTATTCTACCTGACAAATTATCTTTGTGTTTTGTTTTTGGTGTCCTTTTTGGTCACAGGTTTGCTAGAACCTGGCTGTCTAGCTGGTGAAACCGTTGGTGGATTCTTAGCATCAGAGGATACATGGGACAGGGTAATTTGCTTCTGAACAGCCTTTGCTGTCTGTTTTTGAGCCTTCTCAATATCCAATATTTTCTGATAGCGATCAACACCAATAGGTCAGGTTAAATCCGTCTGAACTGAAGTACTTCTGGTACAGACTTTTAACTGCTGCAGCATAGGATTTCCCAACTGCAACAGTTGACTTGGTCTATACCAACTTTCTGGCTTCAGGAAACGACAGACGGCTTTCAACTCTAACCTGTTGTATCCGTTTCTCCTGTTGCCATCTTGGGCACTTCCGAGAGTACGCAAAATGGTTTCCCTTGCTTTTAGTAATGAAATATCAGTATGACATGTCTTGGTGTTATGACCATGTCCAAATGTTTGGCATTTCAATTCAATTCAATTCTTTATTCCGTTTTTAGGCCATAGCCCATTTACAGACAAGAAAATGTGACATTTGAAGGACCCGTTGTTCAACAATTCATATAGCACACTAAATATTATTTAACTGCAATCAGTGTGTATACATATATTTTATACAATTATTTTTGGTGTACATTATTTCATATAGGTCTACAAATTAACTTATATCCCACTATTATAGTTTTGATTCATATAATTTATTCTCATATTTATTATTTTCCTTTATTACCATACCCCACCCTCACCCACATACACACTCTTTATCAAAGTGTAGTCAGCTTATGATTGTTAAACAACTGGACCTTTGTGCAGGTGACATTATTCCAAAGTACCACTATATGAACATCATAGTTATAATCTTCTATACATTTACCTTACACACCAGATCTGTAACTTACACAACTTCTTTCCTTTCTTAACTGTAATGCTTTAGCTAAATAAATACCTAAATATTTTAGTGTATTTTCATTTCTTGTAGACATGAATTCATTAAAAGTATACAAGGATCTATTTGTCAAAAACTTTCTAGGTATATACATTTCTCTTAAAGTTTCATATAATGGACAATTTATAATAAAATGGAATTCGTTTTCTACTTCTCTTTTATTACATAATTTACAAATCCTATCCCTTTTATTTAAACCTATATGTATACCTTCATCCACCGCTAGACCCACTCCTCCCATTCTAATCAGTGCTATATCCTTTTTATACGTCAAGTGCAGAAGATGTAAGATATAATTCAGGTTCTAGATTTAATTTATATTTACAATATATATCATACCTACTACTAGACTTAATTTTCGAAATCCAATGTTGTGTTTGAATATCTTTTACTCTTTGTTTTAAAATAATGACTTATCCCCAACATCTTGAGATATCCACACATATCCAAAACCTAAAGAAAACATAATTTTCTTGATAGCAGTAACCCACGTATATCTTCCTGCATTATCTAAAGAATATAACATGTTGTAAGCTTTATGAGGATACCTGAAAATTGGCATTTGCAGCAATTTTATCCAATACTGTATACACCTAATGAGACTGTTATGGTATATCAAATATCTTCCACATTCCCCTAGTGCCATGACATTTGGTTCATATTTACTTACATTTAAAAATCGTTTACAAGCCATATATTGTACTCTTTCTATACTTTCGAACTGTTGAAAATCCCATAGTTCAGACCCATACAATAAAATAGGTAATACCTGTGTATCAAATATTTTAAAATAAGTATGAAATGGGAATATTTTGTAGTTTGACATTGTTCTAAAAATTTCTATTAATGCCCTTTTACCTTTGACTGCTAAATGACTAGTTACTTGTGCTAAACTTGTTTGACTATTGAAACATATCCCAAGATAGATATATTGTGGAACACATTTAGTATTTCCTTTCCATAATACCATTTTTCATAAAAGCAAAGTTTTCCCCTTCTTCGAAATACTACTACTTTTGTTTTCTGTAAATTTACCATCAGCTTCCATTTTTGACAATAATTATACAGTATATCTAGTTGCTTTTGTAGCCCCCCTCGTGTATCTGAAAGTAAAACAATATCATCTGCAAATAACAACATCATAATTTCTGTAAGATCTGGTGTCATCTGGATACCTCTTTCACAATACTTGACCATCTCACCACTAAGTTCAGTTATATACAAAGAAAACAGTATCGGGCTTAAAACCCCCCCCCCCCCCCCCCCCCGCCTAAGGCTGACAGGGCACTAAAAAAAAAACCTGTTAGTCCATCATTTGTTCTGATACATAACATAAACGTTTTATAAATAGATTTAATACTGTCTATCAGTTTACCACACAGCCCAATGTCCTGTAGGAGAAACAATAACTTTTTTCTATCTATGCCATCAAATGCTTTTTTAAAATTAACAAATGCAACATACAACCTCCCCTTCCTTTTGGAGAGATATTTCTGTACACATGCATATAGAGTAAACACATTATCTATTGTAGAATAGCCAGCCCTAAAGCCTGCTTGAGCTTCGGTTATTTTATTATGATCATTGGCCCAGTCTGTTATCCTTTCACTGATAATAGAGATATATATTTTACTAAGTACAGGTAATAAAGTAATTCCACGGTAATTACCTGGATTATCTTTTGATCCATTCTTAAAAATTGGCACTATTATTCATTTTGTCCACATATCTGGGAATACACCACTATCAAAAATTGTATTAAATAATTTTTACATATATTCATAAAAATAATCTTTACCAAAAATAAACATTTCCCTAATCAGATTATCAAACCCTGCTGCTTTACCCATTTTCAGTGAATTAATAGAAGATTCAATCTCGCATCTTGTTATTGAGGCAGTATAACCTGTCATAATGTCATCTAAATTTTGTCCTCTACTATTAATAGAATGAACTTTATCATCATTATAAACCATGTGATTATCATCATGAATTTCTTTGAATAATGTTGTAAAGTGTGTAAACCATTTATCTTGTCATATTGGAATGTTTATATCTTGTTTCGATCGCATGCGTCTTAAATGGGACCAGAATGCTTTATTATTTTGTTTACCAGCAGCTGTTGCAATTTATAGATTTCATCATTTACATAAATATCTTTCTTTACCTTTATAAGTGCTTTATATCTATTCATTGCTGTTCTGTATTGACCATAAGTATACCTTGTTCTAAATTTTCTATATTTTCTAAGTGCATATCTTGCCTGTCTTTTGTATTGGCGACATTCACAATCAAACCATTTATTATGATTCTTCCGATATGTGCCCTTTCTATATAATAAACACTGTCCAGCGATAATCAGCATGTCGTTAAACATCTATACCGATACATGTATATCGACATCTATCATTGATATAGCATTTATTAACAAACTAGAATTTGTAGTGTTAGCAATATTTGCAATATACTCATTCTTCTTATCATCATCCCAAATAAATGTTTATATATATGTACTACTACTATCAGAAATTTGTACATCTCCTGTATGTATAGTTAGACTTATTGGTAAATGTTTTGATTCAGTTCTATTTTCTACTACAAAATCCTTCACAGTTTGAAATAACATAGGTGATGCAACACAATAATCAACAACACTTGCTCCCTTGTCACATATGTATGTAAAGTCTCCAATAGTATCCTGGCCACACCTGCCATTCAAAATGTTTATATTTAAAGATGAACACATATCGATAAGCGAACTACCAAACACATTAATTACGTTGTCTTTTGAATGTCTAGGACCCACCTGGATTAAATCATTCAACGCCCAATGATCGTTCTCACTAATCTCAATCTCATCATAAAGATTTCCTGTACGGGCATTGAAATCCCCTGCCAGAATTATATAGCAATCTGTACCAATACTTGTTATTAAATCTAAGATAATACTTTCTAACACACTAATACCATTATTTCCATCAGAGTTTTGAAAATATACAGAATACTGAGGAGGATTATATATACACCCAAATAAAATGTCCTTATCTTGTTTAAAAACTTGTTTATCAAATTCAATGTTTGATAGAATTCCTAATAAAAAATATATATACCTCCTGACAGCCTTCCTTTATTGTTAAATTTTCCCCCTAGCTGCATAAATAAGGAGTAGTTTTCAAACACTGGAGAAAAAAGATCAGTATTCATCCATGTTTCAGAAAATGAAATAAAATCATATTTTTCTACATAAGTCACAAAATCTGGGTCATTTAAAAGACGACGAAGTCCTTCTATGTTCCAAAACAGAAAATGATGTGACGTATCTCTTGGGCTGTGGCCGCATTGCTATTCGTTGTGAGCGTTATCGGTATCACGTGACGAAATGAAGTCAACTTCACTGGTGTGTTGCACAGAGGTCTCCATGTCTGTAGCCAGAGTTGCACGTGACGTCTTGTGCCGAAACCTGTATCTACGCGTGTCACTTGCATTATCTACAACCAATTCACCACACTTCAAATAACCTTTCTTTCCTTGTGCTTTTAGTTCATTTAATATATTGCGCTGTCGCCTAGTTAAGTCATTATATACAGATATTCCTAAATCTTTCAGCTGTGCCCGGTTCTCGAAAATACACTGTTTATCATCTGAATGACACAAATTAACAATGATTGGCCTGCTTCTATCCGTCTGTCGTCTCCCCAGTCTGTGAGTTGTATGTATGGCTCTCAATTGAATATTTACTCCCGGAATATTGTTCACTATGTCAAGCACCTTACCCGACATTTCTGACTCGTTTCACCATCAGCTTCTTCCACTCCATAAAATATAAGATTATTTCTCCTGCCCCTTGCTTCAAGTTCATTTATCTCGTTGTCCATTCGGTCTATTATTTCTTTTTGTTCATTAATAATCACCTCCATATTTTCTAACTTTTCATTTACAGCATCAACGTCTAATCGTATGCAACACGCGTGCACACTCTATCTTTGTTTCACTTGTATTTCGTTTTATTTGACTAATATCTTCACTAAGATCACTCCGTAAATCTCTAATTTCTTTCATAATTTTCTCGAGTGTTGCTAACCCCTCTGTTCTGAGTATTTAAAACACCGCAAGGGATTTGGAATGAAAGGTACAACAGGTATGTTTAGATGCCCAGCCTTGAAGGATTTAGTAAGGAGAGGTTTATTAAAAGTGCTGATAAATGTGTTCGTTGAACCAATTCATTATTCCGACGAACCAGGAACCTTGGACAAATATCGGAAGAGATCACTTTTGATTTCTTCGCGGTTAATGTGATGAGGAATCCGAAACCTCGGTGTGAACTCTTTCAGAGTCGCATCAGACTGTGGAGATTTAAGAATATCCATATTAATATGGTGTGTTAATTCTTCAACCATGCCCCCACCCACCACCGAGTCCAACCAGTGGACATGGTGCTGCGGATAACCAGCAGGCACCCATGCCAGGGATACATGGTTGATACACCTGGGTAATAAACAAACAATAAATCACCCAATTGACCCTAACCACCGCCCCAAGAGCAACAAATACAAAAGGTACATCCAGTAATGTTTGTTCTTGATTATATAAACAAACCAAATAGTGTTTGCTCTAGAGCTTGGCGTGACCAACCGATTGATCAGGTCGGGCCTCCCTGACCACCCGTCTGGCTGAACTCCAAGCTAAAGTGGTGTGTCGCCAGAAAAAATACCTGTAGATATGCTGCCAACTTAACCACCAGCATCTCATCATCCATCTTCCTAACCCCTCTTCTTTTTAATACATTTGAAACACATTATAATTAGTATATTTGTGTCATATTGCTTGTAAATTATTAACATCGTAAATGTTGGCGGGGGGGGGGGGGGGGGGGGGGGGGGGCGTGGGTTTGGTGTTGGGGGAAAATTTGGCAGGGGCTTAAATATAGGCTAATATATGTTGGGTAATCACCAGACTTACTCTCTCTCTCTCTCTCTCTCTCTCTCTCTCTCTCTCTCTCTCTCTCTCTCTCTCTCTCTCTCTCTCTCTCTCTCCGTCTCTCTGTCTCTCTTTCTGTGTGTACACATGTGCAAGTGCATCAACGGTGTAGCTCAGTCGGTAGAGGGCTTGCCTGAAATGTCTGAGTCGCAGGATATAGGCTAATATCTGTTGGGTAATCACCAGAATTTCTCTCTCTTTCTCAAGCTAGCACTTTATAACTGGGCTACGTCCCGCCCTTTTTGTAAGTATGCGAGCAGCTGTCAAAGTAATATCACGTTACATTACTAGGAGGTTTAGTGTCGCTGTATATGTCCTTTGTTTCACAAGGTGTTGTGCGTGGTTGCCACCGCAGTAAACGTGCAATGGCAAAGCTTCGCGATTTCTACATTTGCGTTAGAGTCGGCGTAGTGTTATTGTTTGTATACGTCAATCTGATGTCCAATATGAACAACACGAGTAAAGGGCATTCATTCTTCGCGAAAAAATCTGCTATAAGGTAGAGTTATATTTATTGTTAAGATATTCTGAAAACATCAATGGAGTCTTCGAAAAAACCCTGTTATAAGGTAGAGTTGTATTCATTGTTGAAATATTCTCAAAACATAATGGAGTCTTCGAAAAAACCCTGTTATAAGGTAGAGTTGTATTCATTGTTGAAATATTCTCAAAACACAATGGAGTCTTCGAAAAAACCCTGCTATAAGGTAGAGTTGTATTTATTGTTGAAATATTGTAAAAACATAAACGGTGTCTTCGAGAAGAAATACACTATAAGGTAGAGATGTATTTAATGTAACAACATAAATTGAGTATTCTATCTTTCTTTAGAACAGCCAATTAAGGGGGTGAACCGTCTGTGTTTTTCGAGTTTCCCAGATATATCGGTGCTTTTACTGTCGTAAAATATTAGTTTTATGGACGGAGTTGGAACGTATATCGGTTCTTTTATTGGACGACATCGCAAATTTAGCTTTAATGGCCACGCGTTAAAGGCATACTGTCATAGATTTAAGGACCTTATTTCTCTAAAAATCGATAATAAATAGAAATTACATTAATTGTTGGAAACCAAATCTAGCTATTGCATCACCTTAACTGAACCATGATGGAGTGAAATCCATGTCAACCCTCCCGACAATTTTAGTTTTTGAATTATGGACCATTGCCATAATTCAATTATTTTTACAAAATATCATTAATAAATGGAGTATGGTGGTTATAAAGATGGTTGAATAAAGTACATTTACGGACAAATCAAATTATTTTTGCTCAGGTAATACTTTGTTAGACCATTAAATAGGTCAGTGGTCTGTGACAATATACCTTTAATAGTCATCATGGACGGAATCGGAACGTATATCGGTTGTTTTGCTGGACGACATCGCAAATTTGGGGAGAGACGTAGCAAGAACAAACAAATTTATAAAAAGTGCATTCTAGGCAAGAGAAACAAGTCGACGAACTAAGCAGATTTGCTATGAAATCCACTGAGTAAAGTTGCTAAGTTAGGTTGTTTTTGTTTAAGGACACTACTAGAGCACGTTGATTGATTATTAATCATCGGCTATTGAGTGTGAAACATTTGGTAATGTTGACATATGATCTTAGAGAGGAAACCCTACAGACAGGATACCGCATACCACGTCCTTTGATATACCAGTCGTGGTGGACCGACTGGAACGAGAAATAGCCCAATGGGCTCACAGTTTTATTTGGAACTTCAATTAGATCAAGACTGGCCTCGGTGGCGTCGTGGTTAGGTCATCGGTCGACAGGCTGGTAGGTACTGGGTTCGGATCCCAGTCGAGGCATGGAATTTTTAATCCAGATACCGACTCCAAACCCTGAGTGAGTGTTCCGCAAGGCTCAATGGGTAGGTGTAAACCACTTGCACCGACCAGTGATCCATAACTGGTTCAACAAAGGCCATGGTTTGTGCTATCCTGCCTGTGGGAAGCGCAAATAGAAGATCCCTTGCTGCTAATCGGAAAGAGTGGCCCATGACGTGGCGACAGCGGATTTCCTCTCAAAATCTGTGTGGTCCTTAACCATATGTCTGACGCCATATAACCGTAAATAAAGTGTGTTAAGTGCGTCATTAAATAAAACATTTCTTTTTCTTTTTTTCCAATTAGATCAACTCGTGGTGTTGGCACATAAGAACATAACGAGCAGAATGTATAGCTTAGAAAACAATGCAAATATTTGTCTGCGAGTATCCGAACTGGTACACGAAAGGAAACATTACACATAAAGTACAGTAAAGTCTGTTTAACGAAACGTCCTTGGCACATTGATACTTAATCATCGGCTATTGTATGTCAAAAAATTATCATTACAGTTTAATTTTCAGTTTTTAACATTATTTAAGAATTATAATGTCGGTCTGTATAACAATTTGAAAAATGGCGAACGCATGCTCTTGTGAAACCATTTCACACTACAGTTTTACTGTTCAGTCGCGTTGTGAACTATTTTAACGACATTAAATTACGGGTGGTGGTGGTGGTGGTTGGTGGGGGTTGTTGTTGTTGGTGGTGGTGTAGTAGTAGTAGTAGGTAGTGGTAGTGTAGTACGTGGTGTAGTAGTAGTAGTAGTAGTAGGTGGTGGAGGTGTAGTAGGTGGTGGTGTAGTAGGTGGTGTAGTAGGTGGTGTAGTAGTAGGTAGTGGTGGTGTAGTGCCTGGTGGTGTAGTAGTAGTAGTAGTAGGAGGAGGAGGAGGTGGTGGTGGTGTAGTAGGTGGTGTAGTAGTAGTAGGTAGTGGTGGTGTAGTACGTGGTGGTGGTGTAGTAGTAGTAGTAGTAGGTGGTGGTGGTGTAGTACGTGGTGGTGGTGTAGTAGTAGGTGGTGGTGGTGGTGTAGGTGGTGTAGTAGGTGGTGTAGTAGTAGTAGGTGGTGGTGGTGTAGTAGGTGTACTAGTAGTAGTAGGTAGTGGTGGTGTAGTATGTGGTGTAGTAGTAGTAGTAGTAGTAGTAGGTGGTGGAGGTGTAGTAGGTGGTGGTGTAGTAGGTGGTGTAGTAGGTGGTGTAGTAGTAGGTAGTGGTGGTATAGTGCCTGGTGTAGTAGTAGTAGTAGTAGTAGTAGGTGGTGGTGTAGTAGTAGTAGGTGGTGGTGGTGTAGTAGTAGTGGTGGTGTAGTAGTAGTAGGTGGTGGTGGTGTAGTAGTAGTAGTAGGTGGTGGTGGTGTAGTACGTGGTGTAGTAGTAGTAGTAGTAGTAGGTGGTGGTGGTGTAGTAGTAGTAGGTAGTGGTGGTGCAGTACGTGGTGGTGTAGTAGTAGTAGTATTACGTGGTGGTGGTGTAGTAGGTGGTGTAGTAGTAGTAGGTAGTGGTGGTGTAGTACGTGGTGGTGGTGTAGTAGTAGTAGTAGTAGGTGGTGGTGGTGGTGGTGTAGGTGGTGTATTAGGTAGTGCAGTAGGTGGTGTAGTTGTAGTAGGTAGTGGTGGTGTAGTACGTGGTGGTGGTGTAGTAGTAGTAGTAGTAGGTGGTGGTGGTGTAGTAGGTGATGTAGTAGTAGTAGGTGGTGGTGGTGGTGATGTAGGTGGTGTAGTAGGTGGTGTAGTAGTAGTAGGTAGGGGTGGTGTAGTACGTGGTGGTGGTGTAGTAGTAGTAGTAGGTGGTGGTGGTGGTGGTGTAGGTGGTGTAGTAGTAGTAGGTAGGGGTGGTGTAGTACGTGGTGGTGGTGTAGTAGTAGTAGTAGGAGGTGGTGGTGGTGGTGGTGTAGGTGGTGTAGTAGGTGGTGTAGTAGTAGTAGGTAGGGGTGGTGTAGTACGTGGTGGTGGTGTAGTAGTAGTAGTAGGTGGTGGTGGTGGTGGGTAGGGTAGGTGTAGTAGGTGGTGTAGTAGGTGTGTAGTGTAGTAGTAGTAGGTGGTGGTGTAGTAGTAGTGGTGGTGTAGTAGTAGTAGTAGGTGGTGGTGTAGTAGGTGGTGTAGTAGGTGGTGTAGTTGTAGTAGGTAGTGGTGGTGTAGTACGTGGTGGTGCAGTAGTAGTAGTAGTAGTAGGTGGTGGTGTAGTAGGTGGTGTAGTAGTAGTAGTAGGTAGTGGTGGTGTAGTACGTGGTGGTGGTGGTGTAGTACGTGGTGTAGTAGTAGTAGTAGTAGTAGTAGTAGTAGTAGTAGGTGGTGGTGGTGTAGTAGGTGGTGTAGTAGGTGGTAGTAGTAGTAGTAGTAGTAGTAGGTAGTGGTGGTGGTTTAGTACGTGGTGGTGGTGTAGTAGTAGTAGGTGGTGGTGGTGTAGTAGGTGGTGGTGTAGTACGTGGTGGTGTAGTAGTAGTAGTAGGTGGTGGTGGTGGTGTAGTAGTAGTAGGTGGTGGTGGTGTAGTAGGTGCACTAGTAGTAGTAGGTAGTGGTGGTGTAGTACGTGGTGTAGTAGTAGTAGTAGTAGTAGGTGGTGGAGGTGTAGTAGGTGGTGGTGTAGTAGGTGGTGTAATAGGTGGTGTAGTAGTAGGTAGTGGTGGTATAGTGCCTGGTGTAGTAGTAGTAGTAGGTGGTGGTGGTGTAGTAGGTGGTGTAGTAGTAGTAGTAGCAGTAGTAGTAGGTGGTGGTGTAGTAGTAGTAGGTGGTGGTGGTGTAGTATTAGTATTAGTAGGTGGTGGTGGTGTAGTAGTAGTAGGTGGTGGTGGTGTAGTACTTGGTGGTGTAGTAGTAGTAGTAGTAGGTGGTGGTGGTGTAGTAGTAGTAGGTAGTGGTGGTGTAGTACGTGGTGGTGTAGTAGTAGTAGTAGTAGGTGGTGGTGGTGTAGTAGGTGGTGTAGTAGTAGTAGGTGGTGGTGGTGGTGTAGGTGGTGTAGTAGGTGATGTAGTAGTAGTAGGTAGTGGTGGTGTAGTACGTGGTGGTGGTGTAGTAGTAGTAGTAGTAGGTGGTGGTGGTGTAGTAGGTGATGTAGTAGTAGTAGGTGGTGGTGGTGGTGGTGTAGGTGGTGTAGTAGGTGGTGTAGTAGTAGTAGGTAGTGGTGGTGTAGTACGTGGTGGTGGTGTAGTAGTAGTAGTAGTAGTAGTAGGTGGTGGTGGTGGTGGTGGTGTAGGTGGTGTAGTAGGTACTGCAGTAGGTGGTGTAGTTGTAGTAGGTAGTGGTGGTGTAGTACGTGGTGGTGTAGTAGTAGTAGTAGTAGTAGGTGGTGGTGTAGTAGGTGGTGCAGTAGTAGTAGGTAGTGGTGGTGTAGTACGTGGTGGTGGTGGTGTAGTACGTGGTGTAGTAGTAGTAGTAGTAGTAGTAGGTGGTGGTGGTGGTAGTAGTGGTGGTAGTAGTGGTGGTGGTGGTAGTAGTAGTAGTAGTAGTAGTAGTAGGTAGTGGTGGTGGTTTAGTACGTGGTGGTGGTGTAGTAGTAGTAGGTGGTGGTGGTGTAGTAGGTGGTGGTGTAGTAGGTGGTGGTGTAGTAGTAGGTAGTGGCGGTGTAGTAGTGGTGGTGGTGGTGTAGGTAGTAGGTGGTGGTGGTGTAGTAGGTGGTGGTGTAGTAGGTGGTGGTGGTGTAGTACGTGGTGGTGGTGTAGTAGTAGTAGTGGTGGGTAGGTGGTGGTGGTGTAGTAGTAGTAGGTGGTGTGGTGTAGTAGGTGGTGGTAGTATTAGGGGGTGGTGTAGTAGGTGGTGGTGTAGTAGTAGTTGTAGTAGTAGGTGGTGGTGGTGTAGTAGGTGGTGGTATAGTAGGTGGTGTAGTAGGTGGTGGTGTTGTACGTGGTGGTGTAGTAGTAGTAGTAGTAGTAGTAGGTAGGTGGTGGTGGTGGTGTAGGTGGTGGTGTAGTAGGTGGTGGGTAGGTAGTAGTAGGTGGTGGTGGTAGTAGTAGTAGTAGTAGTAGTAGGTGGTGGTGGTGTAGTAGGTGGTGGTGGTGTAGTAGTAGTAGTAGTAGTAGTGGTAGGTAGTAGGTGGTGGTGTAGTACGTGGGTGTGTAGTAGTAGTAGTAGTAGTAGTAGTAGTAGTAGGTGGTGGTGGTGGTGTAGTACGTGTAGTAGTAGTAGTAGTAGTAGTAGTAGGTGGTGGTGGTGTAGTACGTGGTGGTGTAGTTAGTAGTAGTAGTAGGTGGTGGTGGTGTAGTAGTGGTGGTGGTAGTAGTAGTAGTAGTAGTAGGTAGGTGGTGGTGGTGGTGTAGTAGTAGGTAGGTAGTAGTGGGGGTGGTGTAGTAGGTGGTAGTAGTAGTAGTAGGTAGTGGTAGTAGGTGGTGGTAGTGTAGTAGTAGTAGTAGTAGTAGTAGTGGTGTAGTAGTAGTAGTAGTGGTGGTGGTGGTGTAGGTAGTAGTGGTAGGTACTGTAGTAGGTGGTGTAGTAGTAGTAGGTAGTGGTGGTGTAGTAGGTGGTGTAGGTAGTAGTAGTAGTAGTAGTAGTAGTTGGTGGTGTGGTAGTAGTAGTAGGTGGTAGTAGTAGTAGGTGGTGGTGTAGTAGTAGTAGTGGTGGTGTAGTACGTGGTGGTGTAGTGGTGGTAGTAGTAGTAGTAGTAGTAGTAGTAGGTGGTGGTGGTGTAGTAGGTGGTGTAGTAGGTGGTGGTGGTGTAGTAGTAGTAGTAGTAGTAATAGTAGTAGTAGGTGGTGTTGGTGGTGGTGTAGGTGGTGTATTAGGTACTGCAGTAGGTGGTGTAGTTGTAGTAGGTAGTGGTGGTGTAGTACGTGGTGGTGTAGTAGTAGTAGTAGTAGGTGGTGGTGGTGGTGTAGTAGGTGGTGCAGTAGTAGTAGGTAGTGGTGGTGTAGTACGTGGTGGTGGTGGTGTAGTACGTGGTGTAGTAGTAGTAGTAGTAGTAGTAGGTGGTGGTGGTGTAGTAGGTGGTGTAGTAGGTGGTGGTGGTGGTAGTAGTAGTAGTAGTAGTAGTAGGTAGTGGTGGTGGTAGTAGTAGTAGTAGTAGGTGGTGGTGTAGGTAGTAGTAGTAGTAGGTGGTGGTGGTAGTAGGTGGTGGTGTAGTAGGTGGTGGTGTAGTAGTAGTAGTAGGCGGTGTAGTAGTAGGTGGTGGTGGGTAGTAGTAGGTGTAGTGGTGGTGTAGTAGGTGGGTGGTGGTGTAGGTGGTGGTGGTGGTGGTGTAGTGGTGGTGGTGGTAGTAGTAGGTAGTAGTAGTAGGTGGTGGTGTAGTAGTAGTAGGTGGTGTTGGTGTAGTAGTGGTGTGGTGGTAGTAGTAGGGGGTGGTGTAGTAGTAGGTGGTGGTGGTAGGTGGTGGTGTAGTAGTAGTTGTAGTAGTAGGTGGTGGTGGTGTAGTAGGTGGTGGTGGTAGTAGTAGGAGGTGGTGTAGTAGGTGGTGGTGGTGTGTACGTGTGGTGTAGTAGTAGTAGTAGTAGTAGTAGTAGTAGGTGGTGGTGGTGGTGTAGGTGGTGGTAGTAGGGGGTGGTGTAGTAGGTGGTGGTGTAGTAGTAGTAGTAGTAGTAGTAGGTGGTGGTGGTAGTAGGTGGTGGTGGTGGTGTAGTAGTAGTAGTAGTAGTAGTAGGTGGTGGTGGTGTAGTAGTAGTGGTGGTGTAGTAGTAGTAGTAGTAGTAGTAGTAGGTGGTGGTGGTGGTGTAGTACGTGGTGGTGTAGTAGTAGTAGTAGTAGTAGTAGGTGGTGGTGGTGTAGTACGTGGTGGTGTAGTAGTAGTAGTGGTGGTGGTGGTGGTGGTGGTGTAGTACCTGCTGGTGTAGTAGTAGTAGTAGTAGTAGGTGGTGGTGGTGGTGGTGTAGTAGGTGGTGGTATATTAAGGGGTGGTGTAGTAGATGGTGTAGTAGTAGTAGTAGTAGGTGGTGGTGGTGTAGTAGGTGTAGTAGTAGTAGTAGTAGTAATAGTAGTAGTAGGTGGTGTTGGTGGTGGTGTAGGTGGTGTATTAGGTACTGCAGTAGGTGGTGTAGTTGTAGTAGGTAGTGGTGGTGTAGTACGTGGTGGTGTAGTAGTAGTAGTAGTAGTAGGTGGTGGTGTAGTAGGTGGTGCAGTAGTAGTAGGTAGTGGTGGTGTAGTACGTGGTGGTGGTGGTGTAGTACGTGGTGTAGTAGTAGTAGTAGTAGTAGTAGGTGGTGGTGGTGTAGTAGGTGGTGTAGTAGGTGGTGGTGGTAGTAGTAGTAGTAGTAGTAGTAGGTAGTGGTGGTGGTTTAGTACGTGGTGGTGGTGTAGTAGTAGTAGGTGGTGGTGGTGTAGTAGGTGGTGGTGTAGTAGGTGGTGGTGTAGTAGTAGGTAGTGGCGGTGTAGTACCTGGTGGTGGTGGTGTAGGAGTAGGTGGTGGTGGTGTAGTTGGTGGTGTAGTAGGTGGTGGTGGTGGTGTAGTACGTGGTGGTGTAGTAGTAGTAGTAGTAGGTGGTGGTGTAGTAGTAGTAGGTGGTGTTGGTGTAGTAGGTGGTGGTATATTAGGGGGTGGTGTAGTAGGTGCTGGTGTAGTAGTAGTTGTAGTAGTAGGTGGTGGTGGTGTAGTAGGTGGTGTTATATAAAGAGGTGGTGTAGTAGGTGGTGGTGTAGTACGTGCTGGTGTAGTAGTAGTAGTAGTAGTAGTAGGTGGTGGTGGTGGTGGTGGTGTAGGTGGTGGTATATTAAGGGGTGGTGTAGTAGGTGGTGGTGTAGTAGTAGTAGTAGTAGGTGGTGGTGGTGTAGTACGTGGTGGTGGTGTAGTAGTAGTAGTAGTAGTAGTAGGTGGTGGTGGTGTAGTACGTGGTGGTGTAGTAGTAGTAGTAGTAGTAGGTGGTGGTGGTGGTGTAGTACGTGGTGTAGTAGTAGTAGTAGTAGTAGTAGTAGGTGGTGGTGGTGTAGTACGTGGTGGTGTAGTAGTAGTAGGTGGTGGTGGTGTAGTACCTGCTGGTGTAGTAGTAGTAGTAGTAGTAGGTGGTGGTGGTGGTGGTGTAGTAGGTGGTGGTATATTAAGGGGTGGTGTAGTAGATGGTGTAGTAGTAGTAGTAGTAGGTGGTGGTGGTGTAGTAGGTGTAGTAGTAGTAGTAGTAGTAATAGTAGTAGTAGGTGGTGGTGATGTAGTAGGTGGTGTAGTGGTAGTAGTAGTAGTAGTAGTAGGTGGTGGTGGTGTAGTACGTGGTGGTGGTGGGGTAGTAGTAGTAGTAGTATGTGGTGGTGGTGTAGTAGGTGGTGGTGTTGTTGTAGGGGGTGGTGTAGTTGAAGGTGGTGGTGTAGTAGTAGTAGGTGGGGTTGAATCGATTTCCATTCTACATACAGCCTCTCCATTTTCTGGTTTCCATGGGCCAAATTCAAATCGCGGTTCAGGACATTGGCAACCGAGGCTCTCAGTAAAATACACCCGTCTTGAGCCACTGATGACGTAACCGCTTGGGGTTATACAGTTCCTTTCTGAAATAATAATAATAGTAATAATCATAATACTTTTAATACGTCTTTGAAAGCATCAATACATTCCCTTTAAAACAAAGTATTAAATGCTTTTAATGGGATGTGTCTTCTTCTGTTTTTTTAATTTGGGGGGCGTGGGGTATCACAGTCGGTTGACTGCTCGCTTGAGGCGCTTGTGTCGCGTTGGTCTTTTCTCGTTCCAACCACTGCACCACGAATGTTTAAAGGTCGTGGTATGTGGTTTCCTGATTGTGGGAAAGTGCATACAAAACATCCCTTGCTGCATTAGGAAACATGAAGTGAGTTTCCTCTGTTGAGCACCAGCCAGAATTACCAAATGTTTGACATTCAGTGGTCGATGATTAATTAACCAAGGTGCTCTATTGGGTTTGTGAAACAAAACAAACTTTAACTTTATTTTCTCTGGAAAATCATTGCCAAACAAAAGTTGGATCAACACTTTCTACTTTTTAATTATGTGAAAATATTATTTTGATACAATGTAGCTTTAACAGAGTTAGATCATCAGTCTTGCCAAATCCTGCCTCTTTATCGATTTCTTTTAATCCTAGCTGTTTTCTAGTTGGGTGAAATCTCCAATAAACCCATCTGGCATGCCGAGTAAATGAATCACTTTAGGTACGAGGACGACGTTGTTAAAAGTCTACGTATCCATTCCTTTAGTTGTGTAACGTATAACAGGTTGGTCATTTTGCCAGTATCTAAACTGAAATAATCCCAATTGCTTTAACAAGAATTCATTTTGTTTTAATTTAGGGAGTGATTTGTTTTGTTTTTATAAATTTTTTGTTGTGGAGATTTTTGGTGTGTGTTTTTATTTCGTTTTGTTCTTTTTTGTTCTTTTTTTCGCATTTTTATTGTTTTGTTTTGGGGATGATTTGTTGTTGTTGTTGTTATTGGTTGGGTTTCCGTTTTCTGTTTTGTTTAGAGGTGTTTTTTTCCAGTGGTATTGTTCTTATTATTACCCATAAATAAACTGACAGTGTCAAGGTTGCGGAATATTGGATTACTGCCTGACAATGCTAATACATATTGTATGGATGTATCATGCTTAAAGTTCGTTTTCCTTTTTATAAAAATAAATAGTTTCATTAGCGATCTGCTATGAAGAAAAGTAAAAGTTTTAATTTTCTTCAGATTATTGTCGTAGTGAAAAACATGTTCCATTATCTAATCAATCAAATTAAAAATATATCTTTCTTTCTTTTTTATTTTTGTTTCTTTTTAATTTTTTTAAATTTTTGTGTGTGTGTGTACATGTCTTCATTTCCAGGTTCGTCTTTACAATAACTGTAAGTCCAGTAAAGGTGAAAGGTGTACTCTAACCAAGTGCTGATTCCTATAGTATCTGTATTATCACGTTTTTAACAAGGTTTCATGCTGGAAAGGAAAATACAACCTACAGCCAACTTGTAACTTCTGTTATTCATTTAACAATCCGCTTAAAGAACACAAGGAAAACTTACTCTGTATTAATTGGTGGAGATCCGATATGGAAATCTACCTTAGCCTACAGCCAAACGAGTACACCAAGATCTACACCGGAATACGTTCTCTGTATTAATTGGTGGAGATCCGATATGGAAATCTACCTTAGCCTACAGCCAAACGAGTACACCAAGATCTACACCGGAACACTTACTCTGTATTAATTGGTGGAGATCCGATATGAAAATCTACCTTAGCCTACAGCCAAACGAGTACACCAAGATCTACACCGGTAAACGTACTCTGTATTAATTGGTGGAGATCCGATATGAAAATCTACCTTAGCCTACAGCCAAACGAGTACACCAAGATCTACACCGGAAAACTTACTCTGTATTAATTGGTGGAGATCCGATATGAAAATCTACCTTAGCCTACAGCCAAACGAGTACACCAAGATCTAAACCGGAAAACTTACTCTGTATTAAATGGTGGAGATCGGATATCAAAATCTACCTTAGCCTACAGCCAAACGAGTACACCAAGGTAGATGGGAGAGTTGAGACTGTGATAGCCACAAAATAGTTCAGTTAGGTATTACCTAATGTATTCATTTCACTGGTTTGGTTCTGTCACAGTGTTTAAATTGGGAAGGTTGTTAGTTTGGCTACAACAAGATACACCTAACCATTACAGCCAAAGCGAGTGTACCAAGATCTAAATCGACCTGCAGCTAAGCTAGTACATCAAGATCTACGTCGACCTGCAACCAAGCTAGTACACCAAGATTTACGTCGACCTGCAGCCAAGCTAGTACACCAAGATCTACGTCGACCTACAGTCAAGCTAGTACACCAATATTTACGTCGACCTGCAGCCAAGCTAGTACATCAAGATTTACGTCGACCTGCAGCCAAGCTAGTACACCAAGATCTACGTCGACCTGCAGCCAAGCTAGTACACCAAGATCTACATAGACCTGCAGCCAAGCTAGTACACCAAGATATACACCGACCTGCAGCCAAGCTAGTACACCAAGATCTACGTCGACCTGTAGCCTAGCTAGTACACCAAGATCTACGTCGACCTGCAGCCAAGCTAATACACCAAGATCTACGACCTCGACCGACCTGCAGCGAAGCTAGTACACCAAGATCTATGTCGACCTGCAGCCAAGCTAGTACATCAAGACCTGCAGCCAAGCTAGTACACCAAGATCTACGTCGACCTGCAGCCAAGCTAGCTCTACGTCGACCTACTAGTACACCAAGATCTACGTCGACCTGCAGCCAAGCTAGTACACCAAGATCTACGTCGACCTGCAGCCAAGCTAGTACACCAAGATCTACGTCGACCTGCAGCCAAGCTAGTACACCAAGATCTACGTCGACCTGCAGCCAAGCTAGTACACCAAGATCTACGTCGACCTGCAGCCAAGCTAGTACACCAAGATTTACGTCGACCTGCAGCCAAGCTAGTACACCAAGATCTACGTCGACCTGCAGCCAAGCTAGTACACCAAGATCTACGTCGACCTGCAGCCAAGCTAGTACACCAAGATCTACGTCGACCTGCAGCCAAGCTAGTACACCAAGATCTACGTCGACCTGCAGCCAAGCTAGTACACCAAGATCTACGTCGACCTGCAGCCAAGCTAGTACACCAAGATCTACGTCGACCTGCAGCCAAGCTAGTACACCAAGATCTACGTCGACCTGCAGCCAAGCTAGTACACCAAGATCTACGTCGACCTGCAGCCAAGCTAGTACACCAAGATCTACGTCGACCTGCAGCCAAGCTAGTACATCAAGATCTATGTCGACCTGCAGCCAAGCTAGTACATCAAGATCTACGTCGACCTGCAGCCAAGCTAGTACACCAAGATTTACGTCGACCTGCAGCCAAGCTAGTACATCAAGATCTATGTCGACCTGCAGCCAAGCTAGTACATCAAGATCTACGTCGACCTGCAGCCAAGCTAGTACACCAAGATCTACGTAAGCTAGACCTGTCAGCCAAGCTAGTACACCAAGATCTACGTCGACCTGCAACCAAGCTAGTACACCAAGATCTACATCGACCTGCAACCAAGCTAGTACATCAAGATCTACGTCGACCTGCAGCCAAGCTAGTACACCAAGATCTATGTCGACCTGTAGCCTAGCTAGTACACCAAGATCTACGTCGACCTGCAGCCAAGCTAATACACCAAGATCTACGTCGACCTGCAGCCAAGCTAGTACATCAAGATCTACGTTGACCTGCAGTTAAGCTAGTACATCAAGATCTACATCGACCTGCAGCCAAGCTAGTACATCAAGATCTACGTCGACCTGCAGCCAAGCTAGTATATCAAGATCTACGTCGACCTGCAGCCAAGCTAGTACATCAAGATCTACGTCGACCTGCAGCCAAGCTAGTACACCAAGATCTACGTCGACCTGCAGCCAAGCTAGTACATCAAGATCTACGTCGACCTGGAGCCAAGCTAGTACACCAAGATCTACGTCGACCTGCAGCCAAGCTAGTACACCAAGATCTACATCGACCTGTAGCCAAGCTAGTATATCAAGATCTACATCGACCTGCAGCCAAGCTAGTACACCAAGATCTACATCGACCTGTAGCCAAGCTAGTATATCAAGATCTACATCGACCTGCAGCCAAGCTAGTATATCAAGATCTACATCGACCTGCAGCCAAGCTAGTACATCAAGATCTACATCGACCTGCAGCCAAGCTAGTACCATGAAAATCTACCCGACTACAGCGAAGCGGCTACAACATAATCTACCTGACTTTACAGCGAAGTACAACTTAACCAACTATAATTGAGACGAAACTTGCGAAAAAGAACTTTTTCCAATCACGATTTGTCTACTTACAGTTGGACCAACAGAAATGCATCAGTACTCAAAAATCCCGAGGATTAGCTTACCACGGAATTCTACAAACCGGAACTTCCCAAGCGACAAGGTCTGTCTTAACGGTAAGTTGTTATTTGGCAAAAAATCAAATTGTGAATGTCATGTAAATCTATGTCCAATACAAATGCTCTGTACTCAAATCTACATGTACTTATTTCATTACCTATCAATTTTGATTATTAATGATCAATAATAAGTTAATTAAAAAAGAAAATCTAAGCTGGACATTCATGTAGCCAAAACCATGTGTACGTTTAAACAGACAACCACACCATCACCAACTCAATGGATTCGAACAGAAGACCCCCATCTACAATTGCCTCTGACAGCATCAACGCTAACCAACTGACTCAACGAAATTACAGTACAAGCAAATCCCCTATGTGATACTTGAAACGGTATATTTGTACTAAATGTAGGACATGGGACAACTATTTCAAGCACTGCATAGGAACTTTGTCTTAACAAAGTTCGCCTCGTGTCTTGTCTTAACAAAGTTCGCCTCGTGTCTTGTCTTAACAAAGTTCGCCTCGTGTCTTGTCTTAACAAAGTTCTGCTCTAGACACGAGGACGCTCGTGTACGTTCAATGAATTGTTACTGTGTCACCTGCCATTTATGTAACGTCTTAGAGCTATTATCCTGTTCAATTATTTAGACCCAAAGTTTTTTGCAAATGTTACGTTTATTTCCTATTCGATATTTGTTTTCTTTGCATTTGCATGAAAACAAACCCAAACCCCGACAGGTGTTATATACAAATCATCATATAAAATGCACGAAGTTGACTTAATTCCACTTTTTAAAAATCTCTGTGTCGTTTGAATGCACGTTATTTCTCCTATAAATAACTACGGTCATTTGCATATCAAAAGCATCATTCAAACTAATGTTCGGTTCTATCGTCCTATCCGCACAAATCGTAGTATGACCTATATTTAAGAAAATATCTGTAAACATGAAGCAGGCGCGGATTCAGGTGGGGAGTTCAAGTGACAAAACCTCAGTTTGAAAAACAAATATGTATCAAATATTATAATTATATCGTGGAATACACAAGCGCGCGCGCTGAAGGGAGAAACAGACAGACTGAGATAGACAGAGAGAGAGAGAGAGAGAGAGAGAGAGAGAGAGAGAGAGAGAGAGAGAGAGAGAGAGAGAGACGCCATTTATGTAACGACGCACTCAACATATTTTAATCTATGGTTATATGGTTATAGGGAGAGAGAGAGAAGAATATGGTATACATGCGATTGGTGGAGGTGTGACCCTCTGCACAACCCCAACCCCACTTAAGGCTTCTTTTGTATATATACTACTCAAAAGAATTTAAGGGTCAGACGATATTTTCGACATTATTTTCTGAATGTCAATTATATTAGCTAGACCATAATGTCACGCATGGTATTGTTCCATTTTGACGAAAGTGGGTCTAAGCAACCCATAAATGAATTAAAATCCACTGTCATTGACACTGTCGACTAGTTCTAATGGCGAAAACATGCTTACATTTGCACGTAAATTAGGGCGAAAGCGAAAGGTCTGCTAAGTGCCCATAACTTGCTTTTTCACGTCACAGAACGGCCAGACGTCACTGGTGCACGCTTCATCTGCGGTGGCAACGTGTTCAGTGGGGTCGAGTGATGTTCACTGATGAGTCCAGGTTTAGTATCCAGTTCAACGACGGTCGGGTTCGTGTCTACAGACGTCCTGGGGAGCGCTTCGCTGACGTTAACGTTTGTGTAGTTTACATCATCAATCTAATACTCTCTGAAACTTATTTGGTTATTAATTTTTGACCCTTAATTTTTTTTGAGTAGTATATATGGAGCGGGACGTAGCTCGGAGGTAAAGCGTTAGCTCATGGTAGGTCGACTGATCGATCCCTCATGGTGGACCCACTGGGTTGTGTCTAGTTCCAGCCTGTGCACCACAACTGATGTATAAAGGCTGTGGTATGTGCTATCCTGTCTATGGGATGGTGCATATAAAACGTCCCTTATTGCTTATCAAAATTGCTTATCGGAAACAGTGGCCCATGTGGCGGTAGCGAGTTTCTTTCTCACTGTCATAATGCTCCTTAACCGTTTTGTCTGACGCCACATAATCGTATATCAAATGCGTTGAGTGTGTCGTTAAATAAACATTTCTCTCGTATGTATGTGTAGTCTATATGCATTTCTAGTCGATTAGTTTATAGGTTGTTAGGTTGTTTGATAGTGAATGATATGGAAATAAATTGTTTTTGGTGTTAAAGAGTGCATGCATACATTAAAGTAATACTCCTGATGGGTATGGAGAAATAACTTAATCAGTCGACGAACTCATTTCTTCATCACTATCTTCGTTAAGGGGGACTATCACAGGGGGTATTTTATTTCTTATAAAACTATTTTGTTTTCTAAAATCTTCTTCGATCTTTATTACATGTTTAACTGCGTCAGAGAAGTGTGTAGGTGTGACAGAGTTCAATGCATGTGCAAGTTCTCTCCGCACCGTGGTCATTTTACCATCATTATGACGAGTTATGTGCCCTTTGACTCGACTCCAGATCAGTTCTATCGGATTGAGTTCAGAATGTCTTGGCGGCAGTCTTAGACACAAGTGCCCATGGCGTTCAGCAATACCATCAGTAACAAATTGCTTTGCACATTTGTTACTTTTCACAAGTTCATAAAGAACTGGCTTTGTCATGTTAGTCTCAAAAGGTATATTTTTGTTTCGTAGCCACGACTGAATTTCTTCCTTTTTAGTGTTTAGTGCAGGACATCGTGTAATCTCAGTTAATTTGTTGTGGTAGCTTGCGTTATCCATGATGATAACAGAAGGTTCTGGTAGAGAAGGCATAAGTTGTTCTTCAAACCATTTGATGAAATTGTCATGATTCATCTCACCATGATAGTCTCCGTCTGTTTTTTTAGCCTCAAAGATCAATTCACAGCCATCTATCAATCCATATTTATCACAGCCAGCATGACAAATAATAAGTCTTTTTCCCTTCCCAGTCACCGAACAAAGTTTAGGAACTCGATCAGCAGCGTCTGATTTCGGCAGGTGATTGGCAGTACTTGTGCCCGGGTGGATATCTGTCTAGTGGTGGGATGTTGTGTGGTTGACATTCACCCAGGTCTCATCTTGATACACTATTAAATACCCCTGTTCTCGTAAACTGGATATTTCATGGAGATAGGACAGTCTCCTGTGTGATATATTGGCGTCCTCAAAAATCACTTTTCCGGTTGTAGACATATGTTGGTATTTAAAATCGAGGTCATGGAGTGTTCTTCGTAAAGTTGATATGGATATGTTGATTCCACATTCCTCCCTTAAAGCCACGTTAATCTTATGTAATGTACGTAATTCGTCCTCTCTATAAAATCTGTATACTCGTCGTCTAATAACATCTTTATCAAATAAATCGATGAGTTTTCGGTCGCGTTTTTTAACAGTGATTTCTGTGCTTGGATTCGTAAGCTTAGATTTTTCACAGTTCTTTTTACTGTTGAAACCGACACTTTAAGTGCAGCGGCAACTCGATCGACAATTCGATAAGAAGCATACCTAGGTCTACCGCGCTGTTATTCATCTTCAAAATAATCGAAAACGTTCTTAATACACAATTTTACATCAACTGAAGTGTTTTTCGATTTACCCATATTTTTCCTCAAATACAATAACAAGAATGTCGACTACTTCATTTTCAATGAATTTATATACCCTACCTAACTTGTATTTTACGTGGTTTACACATTGCTACAATAGCACGTGCAGTCATAGATCGAAATAATGATGTTATTGACCAAGCAATGCTATCGTATTTTGAACATTCAGGGGTGTTTGCGGGATGAAAAAGTGGTTGAACCCATACGAGTCCGAACAATAGCCCTTTGGTTTTTCGCATTACAAATGTAACACCCCACCCCAAACCCCCCCCCTAGCACCACCCTAAATACTATATATATATATATATATATATATATATATATATATATATATATATATATATATATATATATATATATATACGTATGAGTTCCCAATTTAGAGGCAAATTAAATAACATTTTTATTATTATTTGATGTTGGTGGCCTTTGACATTTTATCCCCCCCCCCCCCTCCGGTCTTCTGGGTCCGGCCCTGCATTAAATTTATTTATAAATTTGGAAAGCACATTCCTGCGGTGTGTGAGGTGATTTGTGTTTATTGCTGTGCTACACCTCAGTTGTGTTTACATTAGCTAAATTTATTAAATATAATGCACCTACAAGAAAGGGTTACATGTTCTGTTTGTTTACATCTATGTTTAACGGAAAGATTAGACAATGCTGTTACACACTGCAAAACAATAATAACCTTGATTTAGTGAAACAAGCTATAATGGCCTTCACGTAGCCTCAGATCCCAATGTTTTGATATGCAAATGACCGTAGTTATTTATAGGAGAAATAACGTGCATTCAAACGACACAGAGATTTTTAAAAAGTGGAATTAAGTCAACATCGTGCATTTTATATGATGATTTGTATATAAAACCTGTCGGGGTTTGGGTTTGTTTTCATGTAAATGCAAAGAAAACAAATATCGAATAGGAAATAAAAGTAACATTTGCAAAAAACTTTGGGTCTAAATAATTGAACAGGATAATAGTTCTAATGTAAACAGCCACAAACTTGTGACAAAACGCTATGCTGTCCTTCCTACAGAAAGATAACATCTTTATTCATACTGAGTTGAATTACGCAAATACACACACACACGCACATTATAGATATATACACACACACACACACACACACACACACACACACATACAGATACATACATACATATATACATACATATATATACATACACGGAAGAGGGTGACAAGAAATACACCTGGGAGATTTACCCAATGAAAATAAAGATGAGTCAAAATTCTATCCAATTAATGACAGGGCCGTAGCATGCACTGAAAGACGGAGGGGGGGGGGGGGGGTGGATCACAAAGTCATTTCGCAACACGTGATCACCAAAACATATTTAATTTCATAGATAATCCTTATTTGTTTGCTTTTTGGGGGAAAACGGGGGTCACAGCACCCCCCCCCCCCCCCCCACACACACACACACACCCGGCCCCTATATTCCAATACCAGTACAGCTCTAACTCACACTAATAAAACTGCCTCAAACTGCATTTGCACGTGCGACACGAACAACTGAAATAGACGGTTTCACAACTACAGAACAAAATGTGAGGCCCACGACGTCTGGTCCACGTTATTTTCGTTTCATTATAATTTACTACTTTTGCCATAGAAATAATATAATAATTAACGACGAAACCTGTAGGGATATTCACCGATACACCTCATAAAGTATGGGCGTAACTATTACTTATATATCTGCACACACACGTGTGTGTATGTGTGTATCTATGTATGTATGTATGTGTGTATGTGTGTATCTATGTATGTATGTATGTATGAATTGGGTACAGTAAACAAATATTTATTCAACCTGGGTAAAATTAGCCACAGGGTAAAACTAGCCCCTGGGTAAAACTAGCCCCTGGGTAAAACTAGCCCCTGGGTAAAACTAAACCTAGCCCCTGGGTAAAAAAAGCCCCTGGGTAAAATTAGCCCTTGGGGTAAAACTAGCCCTTGGGGTAAAACTAGCCTCTGGGGTAAAACTAACCCCTGGGTAAAACTAGCCCCAAGGTAAAACTAGGCCCTGGAGTAAAACTAGCCCCTGAGTAAAATTAGTCCCTGGGGTAAAACAAGAGCGTGGGTCAAATTAGCCCTGGGGTAAAATTAGCCCCTGGGGTAAAACTAGCCCATGTGTAAAACTAGTCCCATGGTAAAACTAGCCCATGGTAAAACTAGCCCCTGGGTTAATTTAGCCCCTGGGTAAAACTAGCTCCTGGGTAAAACTAGTCGCATGGTAAAACTAGCCCCATGGTAAAACTAGCCCCTGGGTAAAACTAGCCCATGGGTTAAAACTAGCCACTGGGGTAAAACTAGCCCCTGGGGTAAAACTAGCCACTGGATAAAACTAGTCCCTGGGGTGAAACTAGCCCCTGGGTAAAACTAGCCCCAAGGTAAAACTAGGCCCTGGAGTAAAACTAGCCCCTGAGTAAAATTAGTCCCTGGAGTAAAACAAGAGCGTGGGTAAAATTAGCCCTGGGGTAAAATTAGCCGTGTAAAACTAGCCCCTTTGTAAAACTAGCCCCTGGGTAAAACTAGTCCCATGGTAAAACTAGCCTCATGGTAAAACTAGCCCCTGGGTTAATTTAGCCCCTGGGTAAAACTAGCTCCTGGGTAAAACTAGTCGCATGGTAAAACTAGCCCCATGGTAAAACTAGCCCCTGGGTAAAACTAGCCCTTGCGTTAAACCTAGCCCGTAAAACTAGCCCCTGAGGTAAAACTAGCCCCTGGGGTAAAACTAGCCCCTGGGTAAAACTAGCCACTGGGTAAAACTAGTCCCTGGGGTGAAACTAGCCCCTGGGTAAAACTAAACCTAGCCCCTGGGTAAAACTAGCCCTTGGGGTAAAACTAGTCCCTGGAGTGAAACTAGCCCCTGGGTAAAACTAAACCTAGCCCCTGGGTAAAAAAGCCCCTGGGTAAAACTAGCCCTTAGGGTAAAACTAGCCCCTGGGGTAAAACTAGCCCCTGGGTAAAACTAGCCCCTGGGTAAACCTAGCCCCTGGGTAAAACTAGCCCCTGGGGTAAAACTAGCCCCTGGGGTAAAACTAAACCTAGCCCCTGGGTAAAAAAAGCCCCTGGGTAAAATTAGACCTTGGGGTAAAACTAGCCCTTGGGGTAAAACTAGCCTCTTGGGTAAAACTAACCCCTGCGTAAAACTAGCCCCAAGGTAAAACTAGGCCCTGGGGTAAAACAAGAGCGTGGGTCAAATTAGCCCTGGGGTAAAATTAGCCCTGGGGTAAAATTAGCCCCTGGGGTAAAACTAGCCCATGTGTAAAACTAGCCCCTTTGTAAAACTAGCCCCTGGGTAAAACTAGTCCCATGGTAAAACTAGCCTCATGGTAAAACTAGCCCCTGGATTAATTTAGCCCCTGGGTAAAACTAGCTCCTGGGTAAAACTACTTTCTGAGGAAAACAAGCCCCTGGGTAAAACTAGCCCCTAGGTAAAAGTAGCCCCTGGGTAAAACAAGCCCCTGGGTAAAACTAGCACCTAGGTAAAAACAGCCCCTGGATAAAACTAGCCCCATGGTAAAATTAGCCCCTGGGTAAATTTAGCCCCGGGTAAAACTAGCCCCTGGGTAAAACAGGCCCCTGGGTAAAACAAGCCATGGGTAAATCTAGCCCCTGGGTAAAACTAACCCCTGGAGTAAAACAAGCCCCTGGGTAAAACAAGCCCCTGGGTAAATCTAGCTCCTGGGTAAAACTAGCTCCTGGGTAAAACAAGCCCGTGGGTAAAACTAGCACCTAGGTAAAAACAGCCCCTGGATAAAACTAGCCCCTGGGTAAAATTAGCCCCTGGGTAAATTTAGCCCCGGGTAAAACTAGCCCCTGGGTAAAACAGGCCCCTGGGTAAAACAAGCCATGGGTAAATCTAGCCCCTGGGTAAAACTAACCCCTGGAGTAAAACAAGCCCCTGGGTAAATCTAGCTCCTGGGTAAATCTAGCTCCTGGGTAAAACTAGCCCGTGGGTAAAACTAGCCCCTGGGTAAAACTAGCCCCTGGGTGAAAGTAGCTCCTGGGGAAAATTAGCCACTGGTGCTAAAGTTGCTTGTGATAATGCCCTTTTTTTGGTTATGAGACGAATTCAGTCAAAACTATATACACGGTTTTTATACATTTATCATACATGTTTTATATATATATATATATATTGTTATGTGTGCACGATTTATATATCATACATTGTTAAATATGGTTTATATATCATATATGGTTCATCTACCATACATGCATAATCCATTGTTTTGACTTTGACTTAGCTAAATTCTAAGATCACTCTTATTTTATGACAGACAGTAATATTTTAAAAATTTACCACTATCTGAACATACAGAACAAATCAAAACAAAAAAGGTTTCGTCGTTACATTTATATGGGAAAAACAAAACAAAGAAATGAAAACATTATATCACAGTGTGTGAGTGTGTGCCACATTTTAGGCGGCAACCCTGTTTTTATTGATTCAGTTAACTGTAGGCCTAACCGTAATTAATTGACCCAGTATCTCTAATAATATAAAATACACCTCTCGTTCCCTCCGCTTTCAAAATAGACCAGGGTTACTGCCAGAGTGTAAAATGGGTATGGCTCCATACCCAAATTTTTATCTTTTTAAGTTAACATTTTGATAAAATTAATGACTCTTATCATTACTGTATAATTTTCTTAACCCTAACCGTAACACATTTTCTTTCCGGGGGACCCCCCCCCCCCCCCCCCCCCCCCCATGTTGACTGTGGTTCCATTCAATTCCATTGCGCCATACCCAAAGATTTCTTTCTAGCAGAAACACTGTATACTGACTGGTACTGCATAGCGAAGCACTTGATGACAATTAAAATTGTGGCTGAATTGGTGCAAAATGACCAATTGAGAATTATTATTATGATCACTGAATCGATTTACAGATGTCTGAATGTACTATTGGTGATATTTTTGTAAGTAGCAGGGCAGTTACAATTAACGAAAATTACAGATTCACCATTTTTAAATGTTCCGACAGTTATTACTCTGTATGCCTCCGATTTATTTATTTTTAGCTACCCCTCTCCCTACGTTTTAAAGATAAGGTTAGGCCATGTGAAAATTAATTTCTGTTACAGTAAACTATTTTTATTACTACTACTACCACTACTGCTATAAATGATATTAAGCACAAAACATTTTTTTAAAAATGTATACTGATATATTAATGATGGTCCCTATAAGCCCAAAATATTACTGAGTTGATTTTTAATCGTTAATATTTCTCATTTCAGTCCACAATGCTTTGTAGTGATCTGAATGAACTTGTCGTAGGACACCATGGTCCTAAGTCAGCAACCACCTTTACTGAACAGGGTTTAATTAATGACAGTTTTTCACTTTTAAAAAAAATGTATCAACGTACAACAGTCACACATAGCATGAATTTTGAGCAGTTATACATTGCTAACTTCTGAAAAATGACGGATTTTTTTTTCTTTAATTATAAACAAAATAACAAAAATAATAGTTCAAAACACAT
>NC_054712.1:704124-720436 GCF_016097555.1 Gigantopelta aegis | reverse complement strand
CTCGTAACCCGGTCAATGTCATGTCTGGGTGTGTTCACTGGTTGGTGTGTTCAACATACCACATCTCGTAACCCGGTCAATGTCATGTCTGGGTGTGTTCACTGGTTGGTGTGTTCAACATACCACATCTCGTAACCCGGTCAATGTCATGTCTGGGTGAGTTCACTGGTTGGTGTGTTCAACATACCACATCTCGTAACCCGGTCAATGTCATGTCTGGGTGAGTTCACTGGTTGGTGTGTTCAACATACCACATCTCGTAACCCGGTCAATGTCATGTCTGGGTGTGTTCACTGGTTGGTGTGTTCAACATACCACATCTCGTAACCCGGTCAATGTCATGTCTGGGTGAGTTCACTGGTTGGTGTGTTCAACATACCACATCTCGTAACCCGGTCAATGTTCAACATGTAACCCGGTCAATGTCTGGTGTTCACTGGTTGGTGTGTTCAAGATACTGGGTTGGTCTGGGTGTTTCACTGGTTGGTGTGTTCAAGATACCACATCTCGTAACCCGGTCAATGTCATGTCTGGGTGTGTTCACTGGTTGGTGTGTTCAACATACCACATCTCGTAACCCGGTCAATGTCATGTCTGGGTGTGTTCACTGGTTGGTGTGTTCAACATACCACATCTCGTAACCCGGTCAATGTCATGTCTGGGTGAGTTCACTGGTTGGTGTGTTCAACATACCACATCTCGTAACCCGGTCAATGTCATGTCTGGGTGTGTTCACTGGTTGGTGTGTTCAATACATAACCCGACATCTCGTAACCCGGTCAATGTCATGTCTGGGTGTGTTCACTGGTTGGTGTGTTCAAGATACCACATCTCGTAACCCGGTCAATGTCATGTCTGGGTGTGTTCACTGGTTGGTGTGTTCAACATACCACATCTCGTAACCCGGTCAATGTCATGTCTGGGTGTGTTCACTGGTTGGTGTGTTCAACATACCACATCTCGTAACCCGGTCAATGTCATGTCTGGGTGTGTTCACTGGTTGGTGTGTTCAACATACACATCTCGTAACCCGGTCAATGTCATGTCTGGGTGTGTTCACTGGTTGGTGTGTTCAACATACCACATCTCGTAACCCGGTCAATGTCATGTCTGGGTGTGTTCACTGGTTGGTGTGTTCAACATACCACATCTCGTAACCCGGTCAATGTCATGTCTGGGTGAGTTCACTGGTTGGTGTGTTCAACATACCACATCTCGTAACCCGGTCAATGTCATGTCTGGGTGAGTTCACTGGTTGGTGTGTTCAACATACCACATCTCGTAACCCGGTCAATGTCATGTCTGGGTGAGTTCACTGGTTGGTGTGTTCAAGATACGACATCTCGTAACCCGGTCAATGTCATGTCTGGGTGTGTTCACTGGTTGGTGTGTTCAACATACCACATCTCGTAACCCGGTCAATGTCATAATATAAAAATAATTTTATATAATAACAATTATCAATCTTTCTAAACAATATACTTAATATAATAGAATTTAACATGCAAATAAAACTTAAAGGGACATTCCTGAGTTTGCTGCACTGTAAGATGTTTCCGACTAATAAAATATTTCTACGATTAAACCTGCATATTAAATATATTTTCTTGTTGAGAATATCAGTGTCTGTATATTGAATGTGTTTCTGGCCGTCTTAATATTTGTAAGAAGCCCAAACTGGATTTTATCTTCAAATAATTTCGTACGTACGAAAAAATATTTAAGGACATAAAATGTATAAAACCTAGTGCAAATATTAGAACGATCAGAAACACGTTTAATATACATCACTAATATTTTATACAGAAAAATATATTTGATATGTAATTACAATCGTTAGAAAGTCGGTTAGTCGATAACATCTTCAAAATTGCAGTAAACTCAGGAATGTCCCTTTAACAGTTGTGCCCGGCAAAATTGTTTTACAAACCAGTTTCTAGAATAGATGCGGTCACTCGTTTTATGTCATACAGCTGTCCCAGGTCTACTACTAGTGTGTGCTCAGTCGCTGTAGGTGTTTTGGCGCAGCTGTTGACGTCCCCGTCAACGACATTCATGACGTCTATAACAGTATCTGTCGTGTTGAAAATAACCTTCTTGTTCTTTGCTACATTTTCATAATCTGAATAATAATAGTAATAATAATAATAATAATGATGATGATTATGATGACGATGATACTAATAAGGATAATAATCATCATCATCATAATACTGTTGATACTACTACTACTACTACTACTACTACTACTACTACTACTACTACTACTACTACTACTACTACTATTACTACTATTACTACTACTACTACTACTACTACTACTACTACTACTATTACTACTACTACTTCGACTACTACTACTACTACTACTACTAATAATAATAATAATAGCAATCATAATGATGATGTTGATGTTAATGATACTGATGATGATGACTATGATACTACTACTACTATACTACTACTAATACTACTAACTAATAATACTACTACTACTAAATAATACTACTAACTAGAAGAAGAAGAATATTAAAATATTACTTATAACAACAATAAAATAGATAGGTTTGGTAACCTCAAACGTAACACCGATGGTGTTCTGAGCGAATAAAGTTCTTTTCTGTTCTCTTCAAGCACACCATTACTGTTCTCTTCAAGCACACCATTACTGTTCTCTTCAAGCACACCATTACTGTTCTCTTCAAGCACACCTTCACTGTCCTCTTCAAGCACACCATCACTGTTCTCTTCAAGCACACCATCACTGTTCTCTTCAAGCACACCATCACTGTTCTCTTCAAGCACACCATCACTGGTTATCTTCAAGCACACCATCACTGTTCTCTTCAAGCACACCATCACTGTTCTCTTCAAGCACACCATCACTGTTCTCTTCAAGCACACCATCACTGTTCTCTTCAAGCACACCATCACTGTTCTCTTCAAGCACACCATCACTGTTCTCTTCAAGCACACCATCACTGTTCTCTTCAAGCACACCATCACTGTTCTCTTCAAGCACACCATCACTGTTCTCTTCAAGCACACCATCACTGTTCTCTTCAAGCACACCACCACTGTTCTCTTCAAGCACACCATCACTGTTCTCTTCAAGCACACCATCACTGTTCTCTTCAAGCACACCATCACTGTTCTCTTCAAGCACACCAATACTGTTCTCTTCAAGCACACCATCACTGTTCTCTTCAAGCACACCATCACTGTTCTCTTCAAGCACACCATCACTGTTCTCTTCAAGCACACCATCACTGTTCTCTTCAAGCACACCATCACTGTTCTCTTCAAGCACACCATCACTGTTCTCTTCAAGCACACCACCACTGTTCTCTTCAAGCACACCATCACTGTTCTCTTCAAGCACACCATCACTGTTCTCTTCAAGCACACCATCACTGTTCTCTTCAAGCACACCATCACTGTTCTCTTCAAGCACACCATCACTGTTCTCTTCAAGCACACCATCACTGTTCTCTTCAAGCACACCAATACTGTTCTCTTCAAGCACACCATCACTGTTCTCTTCAAGCACACCATCACTGTTCTCTTCAAGCACACCAATACTGTTCTCTTCAAGCACACCACCACTGTTCTCTTCGAGCACACCATTACTGTTCAGGATAATCACACTGGGCCCAATTTACAAAGCCTGTTTACGGTTTACGGGTGCGTAACAACATTAATTTACAATGCTTAAACACCTGTTTATGTCTTACATGCGTGTAACTACACACATTTACAGTGCTTAAACACCTGTTTATTGCTTAAACATATATTGCTTAAACACCTGTTTATGTCTTACACGTGTAAGTACACACATTTACAGTGCTTAAACACCTGTTTGTGTCTTACATGCGTGTAACTACATACATTTACAATGCTTAAACAGCTGTTTATGTCGTACACGCGAGTAACAACATTCATTTACAATGCTTAAACACCTGTTTATGTCTTACACGCGAGTAACAACATTAATTTACAATGCTTAAACACCTGTTTATGTCTTACATGCGTGTAACTACATTCATTTACAGTGCTTAAACACCTGTTTATGTCTTGCACGCGTGTAACTACACACATTTACAGTGCTTAAACACCTGTTTATGTCTTGCACGCGTGTAACTACACACATTTACAGTGCTTAAACACCTGTTTATTCTTGCACGCGTGTAACTACATACATTTACAGTGCTTAAACACCTGTTTATGTCTTGCACGCGTGTAACTACATACATTTACAGTGCTTAAACACCTGTTTATGTCTTGCACGCGTGTAACTACACACATTTACAGTGCTTAAACACCTGTTTATGTCTTGCACGCGTGTAACTACACACATTTACAGTGCTTAAACACCTGTTTATGTCTTGCACGCGTGTAACTACACACATTTAGTGCTTAAACACCTGTTTATGTCTTGCACGCGTGTAACTACACACATTTACAGTGCTTAAACACCTGTTTATGTCTTACACGTGTAAGTACACACATTTACAATGCTTAAACACCTGTTTATGTCTTACATGCGTGTAACTACATACATTCACAATGCTTAAACACCTGTTTATGTCTTACACGCGAGTAACAACATTCATTTACAATGCTTAAACACCTGTTTATGTCTTACACGTCAGTAACAACATTCATTTACAATGCTTAAACACCTGTTTATGTCTTACAGGCGAGTAACAACATTCATTTATAATACTTAAACACCTGCGTTTTAAACAAAAAACACCAAAAAAAAAAAAAACAACAACCAAGAATTTCGTAAATTGATCCCAATAATATTATTATTTTAGCTAGTTTCGCACACCGCCACGGTTAGCGACTTAAAGATGTCGGCATTCTCAGAAGGTTTATTATTATTTCTTTTTCTTAATTAATTATTAGCCACGACATTTATGAAGTAACTTTGTCCGTTTACTAGCTATTTACTAAGCAATGGGGGGGGGGGGGGGGGGGGAGTTACGTTGTCCAGTGGTACAACGCTCGCTCGCTCTGCGGTCGGTCTGGGATCGATCCCCGTCGGTAGGCCCCTTGGGTTATTTCTCTTTCCAGCCAGTGGTATATAAAAGGCCGTGGTATGTACTACCCTGTCTGTGGGATGGTGCATATAAAAAGATCCCTTGCTGCTAATCGAAAAGAGTAGCCCATGAAGTGGCGACAGTGGGTTTCCTCTCTCATTATCTGTGTGGTCCGTAACCATATGTTTGACGCCATATAACCGTACAAAAAATGTGTTGAGTGCGTCGTTAAATAAAACATTTCTTTATTTTCTTTTCTTTTTTTACTAAGCAATAATTATCAGCCACGACATTTAGGAAGTGACTGTCCGTTTACTTGCCGAATGCATAAGATATGAGAGTTATCTCCCGTATTTTCATGAGAAGGTAGTATGGCTTAGACTGTTTTTCATCAAAATCTGAGTTTCATAAAAGGTATTTGGTATATATTAGAACCATTTTTACACAGACAATTAGTATCTTTATTGGAAACTGATCAAATCTTCATCTAACTTGCCATTTGACATCAGTGGCTTGCAACTGCCTCGTAACAATTATTAATTTTCATCGTAATTTACAATGATCGTAAGTTACCACGCATCGTGGAACGGGCTGGCAATCGTAGAAAATAATTAAGGTCGCGACGGTTTGTATTTATGGCGATAGTAGTGCAAGAACTTTCAACTCAACTCGCGATGAGAGTAGACGTGGTTAGCTGCGCTCTTGACTTACCCCCACCTGGGGGGACTGCTCGCCAGTTTTGGAAAGATGAGTGAGTATCGCGTCACGCACACCGGGTCACGGGCTTCCGTGACCTTGGTGTATGGGGACTCGATCTCACCGACAAGGAATCGGAAGTGGAGGAAGAGGAAACCTGCGCCAGGAGCGGCACGGGGGGGGGGGGGGATCTAAGCTGGCGTCTCAACCGCCAGTGGCGGTCCCTTCTGCGACGCCACCCCCAGTCCAACCTGAGACGACGAGACCAGCCCCAAGGGAACCGTCGGCCACCGAACTGGACGAGCTCAACACTGCGGTGTGTGAGACGCCCAACGACCCTCCATAACCGACCGTCACATGGCCCAGGAAGAACTGGGCGGTATCTCCGGTACAGCCAGTCGCCTCGCCATCGGCCCGATCGACCACCGTTGGAGAAAAAAGGAAGGTAACATCACCGACCGACCGGCCAGCCAAGGCCGAGAGACCAGCCCCGGTAGTCGCTCCCCTGAAGAGTCCGAATGGACCGTCGCTGTGAACGGACTGAATAAACAACTTCACCAGTACATGCAGGGGGACACGACTGACCCGACGCAGCTACGAGGCAGCCACCTCAACACAGACTTACCTAGTTAAGATAATACAAGTTTCATAAATATCCTACAATGTGAACGAGAACAAGTGTAAATATCTCACTTTCACATATCGTTGACCCTTGAGCCCATCTGCTGTCGGAGAGACTGCACGTCCCGGTATTCGAGCCACCTCCGTAGTAGAAACCTGCAGTTTTTTCACAATACTCCGTCATCGTGGATCGCCAGTGTGTGCCGTTGTACACAAAACGTTTACCGACTTCCGGCCTGGGTCTGTCGCATCCTGCTGAGGTAGAATTGCGGACGGTCAGCGCAACGGACAAACTCTTGTCACAATAGTTTGATGTTTAGATTACAATCTACATAAATACATGTTAAAGTGGCTGGGTGTTTGGGGTTGTTTGGGGGGGGGGGGGGGTTGGAGGGATGTTCTTGGTGTTTTTGGGTTGTTGTTGTTGTTGTTTTTTTTGGGGGGGCGGTATTATTACTTTTTAATTTCGGTCGTCCTCGTTTTCTCTGTCGTCTCGTTCCCACCCAAATCTGAACCCTTCATTTCTGTCTGTCGGTCTGTCTGTCTTATCTCTGTCTCTGTTTTTCATTGTTTCTATCTTACATTCTCTCTCTCTCTCTCTCTAACTCCCTCCATCCCTCCCTCCCCCTCCCTCCCTCTCTCACTCTCTCTCTCTCTCTCTCTCTCTCTCTCTCTCTCTCTCTCTCTCTCTCTCTCTCTCTCTCTCTCTCTCTCTCTCTCTCTCGCTCTGTTTGTCATCCTCACACCATGTGATTATCAATGTGTTAATACTCACATCTCCGTTCCCGGCCGAGAACACGGACGCTCCTTATGACAAGCGGTCCGTCTCGCAGATATTGCGCGGATATCCGGATCTCGTGGCCGTGTGTGGATACCTTACACGTGACCCTGAACACCGGAAGCGTCTGGAGTCCGACGGATGTACAGCGGAAGTTGTCCCGTGCATCCGACGAACGTATGACATCCACGGTTACGTTAACATTAGGTCCGTCAAATGCTCAAAGAAACAAAAAGACACATTCAGTTACAGGTGCATTACCAATGTTGCATGTGCCCTAGTTCCAGGCGCGTGTCCTGGGGAAGTGTTTCGTGGGTAGAATCCTAATCCCTTCCCTGGTAAAATCCCTGCGATTGCTCCTGAGTTCATACTTTGACATTATGTGCAAATTAACTGATCCCAAATTTAATCACAGCATAATTATGTCAAGAATATCAAAATTGTTAAGAGTTACCGCTCGGTTTACTTAGAATTTCCATAATTATTTGCGCAACATAGGAAGTACCTACTAAACACATCAGTAATCTCGTATCCATGGTAACAGCAGCCAGTTCTTTGTCAATAGTGAGACGTAATTCAAATTCAAACAGCGAAGTCACGTGTTATCCTATCGATCAACGTTATTAGATCTTTCAATTTATAAATACTAAGTAGTTATAAATGATATGTGTTGGATATAAATTTTTCATATAGGTTAGGTGGCATTAAGTCGTTTCTTCAGAGATAAGAATGGGCAGACCGAAGCATAGCGAGCCCATTCTTATTTCCGAAGAAGCATCTCAATGCCTTCTAACCTATTTAGACGGCATTTCATTGGTTCATTCTCTCAAATGGGCGGAGCATGCAGCATTACGAATTAAGACGGCTTTTTGGTCGTTCTTCATGATTAAGACAGACAAAATAAAAGTCTGTGATTGGCTGAAATGGGTGGACAATGTTCAGTTGCCGTCGAAATGAGCAAGTCTCTCAATATATACTCTTTACATTTCACGGGACAAATGGATAAATCGTTTGGTGATTAAGCGACTTCGAGACTTCCCCTTCAGTGGCTGCCTATCTAATACTAGGTTGGTATAATTAGTGAAACCAAGGAAAAGTGTTTACTTATCGCGTGCCCAAAAGAATGCAACTTGTTCGACACCTAGTTTGTTTATATTAGATTTCAACGTATTTGTTTTCAATTGTTGCGGAAGTAATCTAATTATACACTGGTTTAGTTGTCTCTTTATTTCTGGAATAACAGATTTTGCTAGAATGTCGGACCTCGCCATTTACGGGGAGATATCACTCCCGCTCTCCATCACTCCCCTGATACTAGTTCTAAGAGAGTCCCTTTAGCTCCTGTTAGCATGTGAATGTATATATCAAAATGGTAAATTTATCTTGTTTTCCTTTCCAGCCAATGATTTTGTAAAAAAATTCAGTTTGATTTGACGTAAGAAGAAAACTTTCAAATCGACTGACGAATTAGTTCGTGAGTAATTTTAATAATAAACCACGCGTGATCACAAGTTTCATTTCTTAAACCGTCAGTATGTGTTGGTGGTCAGAGTACGTATCTTTCCAACACATAACGCTCATATTTGACCTGATCGTTCCTTTAAGGCGATTAAATGGAATATCCTAACAGACAGGAATTGAAACTAATTGGTCAGCTTATGTATAAGGACCAATACTCGATAATGTGAAATAGCAAGTTGAATACCTTCTTAATAACAAGGTTAACATGTTGATTTAAAACTGTCAGTTTGCATGTTAAGTATCGCGGAAGTGCGAGGTGGTCAAATTCATCACATCATCTTCTAATGCTGTACATGGATATGATTCTGACGTCTGATTCAGTTGACGGCAGATGTCTAGGACTAGTAAGGACTATAGATTAACTAGCAATTAATCATTATCGTCATTTTGTTTTATTTACAGCGATATTTAGAATGCGTCATAGAAATATTCTATGACGTCTACTGCGATATTTTGAGTTTTTCATGGAACTACTCTATGACGTCTACAGCGATATCTGGAGTGCGTCATAGAAATACTCTAAGACGTCTACAGCGATATCTGGAGTGCATCATGGAAATACTCTATGACGTCTACAGCGATATCTAGAGTGCGTCATAGAAATACTCTAAGACGTCTACAGCGATATCTGGAGTGCGTCATGGAAAGACTCTATGGCGTTCACATCGATATCTGGAGTGTGTCATAGAAATACTCTATCGCGTTTACAGCGATATCTGGAGTGCGTCATGGAAATCCCCCATGACGTTTAAACTTACCCACTGATGGCATGTCAACGTTGACGCGGAAAATATCGAAGAGCTGGGATCCAAAGGACAAAGTCCATGTTGGATTTGGTTCATGCTGAGTACTGGAATAGGACGAAGTTCCGTCTACTGCATTCTGGGAAGTGTAGGATCCGTACTGATCACGTGGTTTAGTCGAGCTCTGAGATGTGCTAAATACGGTAGTGAGATTCAGAAGACCTTCAATGAATGAACGAATGAATGAGTGAATGAATGAATGAACGGGTGAATGAATGAATGTTTAACAGCATCCCAGCTCAAGAAATACATAGGCTGTTGGGTGCCAGACAAAGGTAACTGAAATGCATCATCAGTTGTATTTTTACTTCGATCCTTGCCTACAGATTTCAAGTAACCTGACAAAAGGTCTGTACGCAGCCAACTGATCAACATATTTCACTTTACCTTTCTAGAGTAGCTCACTGGTACAGCGCTCGCCTGATGCGCGATAATCTAGGATCGATTCCCGTCGGTGGGCCCATTGAGCTATTTCTCGTTCCAGCCAGTGCTACACACAAAAGCCGTGGTATGTACTATCCTGTCCGTGGGACGGTGCATATAAAATAACCCTTTCTACTAATCGAAAAGAGTAGTCCATGAAGTGGCGATAGCGGGTTTCCTCTCTCAATATCCGTGTGGTCCATAACCATATGTCCGATGCCATATAACCGTAAATAAAATGTGTCGAGTACGTCGTTAAATAAAACATTTCCTTACTTAATTTTCTAGTAATGAGCCTGCTCACGGTTTTTAAAAAAATATATTTTCTTGATTTCATTATCCTGCATGCGCCATAATAGATACCCAACAGCTAGAAACAGATTAACAACAACAGGAAAAAGAAAGAATTAAATAGATAGTTTATCAGAATAAACTAATCAACAAAGTGCATGTATATGAACAAAGTTCTTCACTGTTAAGGGCGAGTTGTGTTGTTTAATTACTACCTGCAACAAGGTTTGTTTCATGGAGAGAGAGAGAGAGAGAGAGAGAGAGAGAGAGAGAGAGAGAGAGAGAGAGAGAGAGAGAGAGAGAGAGAGAGAGAGAGAGAGAGAGATTAACCAACTTTAACAAGCTATAAGGCACTATTCTCAAACAGTTAATCAGATGATGGAAACCTAAAACGAAATGCGTATACCGCGAGGAACCCAACTACCTGAACTATATCCCTCCCCAAAACATAGATTACTACCTGAACTATATCCCTCCCCAAAACATAGATTACTACCTGAACTATATCCCTCCCCAAAACATAGATTACTACCTGAAATATCCCTCCCCAAAACATAGATTACTACCTGAACTATATCCCTCCCCAAAACATAGACTGTAATCACAGCATTATCATGCATGTCGTTACACATTTGTTTTGTCTAACGATACCACTAGAGCATATTGATTAATTAATCATCGGCTATTGGATGCCAAACATTTAGTAATTCTGACATGTACTGTGCTCTTTAGAAGAAACCCGCTACATGTTTTGTTAGGGTGGGGGAGGGGTGGGGTGTTTGGTTTTTGGTTTTCATTACCAGCAACTGATCTTTTGTATATTTTTTCCCCCGCAGACTGGACAAACATCGCATATCTCGGCCTTTGATATACCAGTCGTGGGGCACTGTTTGAGACGTGAAAATAACAAGTAAAGACTGTGTTACACGAGGGGACTCGGATCTACGCTCCGAGCACCGACTGAGCTATATCCCGTTGCAATTTCGTACACACACGGTAAATCATAACCCTGTTGGTGTCAGCCTTTACGTAGATGTGACAGTAACTTTGTACACACACGGTAAATCATAACCCTGTTGGTGTCAGCCTGTACGTAGATGTGACAAGACATATTCACTGATTAAAGGTGCCTAGTCTTCAGGTAACAGTGCACAGGATGGGAAAACAACAACCGGGAAAATAGTTCACTGATCGGATTCGATCCTACGACCCAAGCAGCTCTATCGACTGAGCTATACCCCGCGCTAACCTATAACCCAAACAGCTCTATCGACTGAGCTATACCCCGCGCTAACCTATAACCCAAGCAGCTCTATCGACTGAGCTATACTCCGCGCTAACCTATAACCCAAGCAGCTCTATCGACAGCTATACCCCGCGCTAACCTATAACCCAAGCAGCTCTATCGACTGAACTATTCCCCGCGCTAACCTATAACCCAAGCAGCTCTAATGACTGAGCTATACCCCGCGCTAACCTATAACCCAAGCAGCTCTAATGACTGAGCTATACCCCGCGCTAACCTATAACCCAAGCAGCTCTATCGACTGAGCTATACCCGGCGCTAACCTATAACCCAAGCAGCTCTAATGACTGAGCTATACCCCGCGCTAACCTATAACCCAAACAGCTCTATCGACTGAGCTATACCCCGCGTTACCCTATAACCCAAGCAGCTCTATCGACTGAGCTATACCCCGCGCTAACCTATATCCCAAGCAGCTCTATCGACTGAGCTATACCCCGCGCTAACCTATAACCCAAGCAGCTCTATCGACTGAGCTATACCCCGCGCTAACCTATAACCCAAGCAGCTCTATCGACTGAACTATACCCCGCGCTAACCTATAACCCAAGCAGCTCTATCGACTGAACTATACCCCGCGCTAACTGATTATACGTACCGGATTGGTGTAGTCTTCATAAAAAAAGTTTGTTTTGTTTAACGACACCACTGGAGCACATTGATTAATTAATCATCGGTTGTTGGATGTCAAACATTTGTCAAACAGGAAGTAACAAGCAAATAAATGGTTAGCTCATATAGCAAGGCTATACCAGTCCACAAACCAAAATGGTCGGCATCTGTTTTGTTGTTTTGGGTTTTTTGGGGGTTTTTTTTTTTACTACTATTTTATTTATTTCTCAACCGAAATTGCTTTGTTCTTTTTTTCTTTTCTTTTTTTAACTGCATACAAACATGTTTTCGTTTTTGGTGGGCTTTTGGTGTTTTTTTGTTGTTGTTGTTTTTACTACGGTTTTATTTATTTCTCAACCGAAATTGCTTTGCTCTTTTTTTTGTTTTCTTTTTTTAACTGCATACAAACATGTTTTCGTTTTTGGTGGGGTTTTGGTGTTTGTTTGTTGTTGTTTGTTTGTTGTTGTTTTTTTTGTTGTTTTCAAAACGCTTTTACTTTTATTCTTACATGAAATCAAACTGAAATGATTTATTAAAAACAAAGCAACAAAACCAAACACCAGACATGTTTGTAGCAGGATGGGACGGACGATAAATGTGGTGGGGAGACATTACGTACACGTACCTGAACAGACGAGTGGATACGGCGACCACGTCCCGTCAGACACGCTACACGTTCGTGCCTTTCCGTACCAAAACCACGTGTACTTATCCCAGCATGTGTAGGTGGCGCTGCGTCCTTCAGTGGTGCCATCTGGGTAAAGACGTGATGCCCCCACTACGTCAGCGGGAATACCACAATCCACTGGGGAAACATAAACAGGAATACTATGCAGATTGTTTGATTAGGAATGAAGTACTATACAGCTAAGAAGATAAACAACAATTTTCAGATGTGAAAATACCGGCCTCAGTGGTGTTGAGATTAAGCCATCGGGCATCAGGCTGGTGGGTAGTGGCTTCTCAGGCTGGCATCGGCTCCCACACAGAGCGAGTTTTAACGACTCAATGGGTAGGTGTAAGCCCACTGCACCGACTTCTCTCTCACTAATAACTAACCAATAACCCACTGTCCTGGACAGACAGTCCAGATGGCTGAGGTGTGTGCCCAGGTTAGTGTGCTTGAAACTAAAAAAATTATACACGCACAAAAATAATAATTAAAAATGTGAAAATGACAGTAGGAATAAGCTGACATACATAACGGATCCAGTTTTATTATGACGTCAGCGTCCGAATGTATTCTGATGAAAATATCAGCCTACCAGACAGTCAGCCAGCCAGAGAGACAACCAACCAGATAGACAGCCAACCAGACAGACTGGCAATCAGACAGACAGACAGCCAACCAGACAGACTGCCCATCAGACAGACAGACAGCCAACCAGACAGATTCCCAATCAGACAGCCAGCCAGACAGCCAGCCAGCCAACCAGACAGACAGACAACCAGACATACAACCAACCGGACAGCCAGCCAGCCAACCAGACAGACAACCAGCCAGCCAAGCAGACAGTCAGCCAATCAGACAGACAGCCAATCAGACAGACAGCCAGCCAGACAGACAAACAGCCAACCGGACAGACAGACAGCCAACCAGACAGACAACCAATCGGACAGCCAAGCAGCCAGACAGACAACCAGTTAACCAGACAGCCAGTCAATCAGCCAGCCAATCGGACAGACAGTCAATCGGACAGCCAGCCAACCGGACAGACAGACAGTCAACCGGACAGACAGACAGCCAACCAGACAGACAACCAATCGGACAGCCAAGCAGCCAGACAGACAACCAGTTAACCAGACAGCCAGTCAATCAGACAGACAGCCAATCGGACAGCCAGCCAACCGGACAGCCAGCCAGCCGGACAGACAGACAGCCAACCGGACAGACAGACAGCCAACCGGACAGACAACCAACCAGACAAACAACCAACCGGACAGACAGACAGCCAACCAGACAGCCAATCAGACAAACAGCCAGCCAGCCACACAGCCAGCAAACCAGACAGACAGACAACCAGACATACAACCAACCGGACAGCCAGCCAGCCAACCAGACAGACAACCAGCCAACCAAGCAGACAGTCAGCCAATCAGACAGACAGCCAATCAGACAGACAGCCAGCCAGACAGACAAACAGCCAACCGGACAGACAGACAGCCAACCAGACAGACAACCAATCGGACAGCCAAGCAGCCAGACAGACAACCAGTTAACCAGACAGCCAGTCAATCAGACAGACAGCCAATCGGACAGCCAGCCAACCGGACAGCCAGCCAGCCGGACAGACAGACAGCCAACCGGACAGACAGACAGCCAACCAGACAGACAACCAATCGGACAGCCAAGCAGCCAGACAGACAACCAGTTAACCAGACAGCCAGTCAATCAGACAGACAGCCAATCGGACAGCCAGCCAACCGGACAGCCAGCCAGCCGGACAGACAGACAGCCAACCGGACAGACAGACAGCCAACCGGACAGACAACCAACCAGACAAACAACCAACCGGACAGACAGACAGCCAACCAGACAGCCAATCAGACAAACAGCCAGCCAGCCACACAGCCAGCAAACCAGACAGACAGCCAGAAAGCCAACCAACCAGACAGCCAATCAGACAACCAACCAGACAGACAGACAGACAGCCAACCAGACAGACAGCTGCTATTTACTCAGCTAACATCCCCTTTCAATAATGCTGCGGTTAAATACGTAGGTGCTGACGGGTTTCTTTCTGTATCAGGGAGTGGCCAGTGGGGCCCGGCCACACACACACACACACACCAATAATTTTGGCTCTTTTTTTTGTCTTTTTTTTTTTTTTTGATAACCTTTACATCTCGACTAAATGTAAAAGTTGTAGCGAGACTAACGGATTGAGATTAACGGCGAGAGTTACAGTGCGGGCAAATAACCTTTGAATCATGCCCCCGGACCTCCCAACTCCCAAATACCTCGTGCCTTCGGCGCTCGTTCAATTCCCGAATGCGATCCGACAGAGATCCGACAGTGACCCGACAGTGAACCGACGCTGACGGAAGACATCCGTTAGAAAACCGTTAGATCTGGACGCAATCTGGACTCAATCGGCAAGAAACGGCAACGAAAAACTTCTCCAGATCATGCCCGTTCATCACGACAGCGTCCCGATCCACAGGACACCGTCCAGACACCGTCCAGACAACACAGGGCATTGTTACGATTTTGATCCGATACAGCAGAATCTGTCACGACATAGTCACGATTGTAATCCGACTAGACAAAATCGGCTGAGTTTCCCGAATATTACGGGACGCACCTAACTGTCGGAAGTGCTTGGCCGACCTCTCCGGACCATTCCCGATCCGTAGAACTCTGTTACGAACGTATACGACTGCGTTCAGACAATGATAGGACATTCCAGATCATTGAGGATAGTAATCCGACTTTTTCACTGTTCGTGTCGTAGCGCTGTCTGATCTCAAACGGGAGCCATAATCGGCACTGTGTGAACTCCGCATTACGGTCAGAGTATTCGGGCTAAGAAACGCATGTGCTCATCAACAGAATAACACATATTTAATACATGTATAATACCTTCATATCTACGTAAATGTATACATACCTACCTACATACATACATACGTACATACATATATACATACATACATACATATATACATACATACGCACGAACGCATGTATGCACGCACTTATGTGTGCGTGCCTGCATATGCATATATTAAACACACGAAAACACAGACAGGCACATAGAGACGGATAGACGTACGTGTGCAAACTGGCGGATCTCCTGAATATTTTCCATTTCTAGAGTCGCATATCCTGATCAGATCACCGGAAGTGTGAACATAGCTGTAGAGACAGCTGTATGTGACGTAACTTCCGGCTGTTCCTCCTTCCCAGACACGGTAGGCATTGGAAACAGGAGCCGGTTCCGGGCAGTCAAGGGAATCTGTTTAAAAAAAACAAAAACAGGAGGAATAATAATAATAATAATAATAATTATTATTATTATTATTATTATTATTATTATGTAAGGATTGTCTTTAAAGATTTTAACACTCAAAATAAATATATATGGTGATTAAGGATCACCTTGTCTACATCCTCTGCCAAGTTTAAAGTATTCAGTAATATTACCATTTATGACTAAACACGATTCACATTCATTATAGAAAGTTGTTATCCATTTCTGTATTGACAGATCAA